>NW_010120472.1:10424-50334 GCF_000699245.1 Pterocles gutturalis
GATTCAAAGAAGGAATGGAAAGAGCATGTGATGCTGCCAACCAGATCCCAGCTGCTGAGGATTAGGATTCCCGCCTGTTGCATGACAGGGCTTTGCACTCACTGTACCCCATGCTGTCAGTGTGTGTTATCATGAGTGTCTCTGAAAGATCAAGCCCTAGTGGAAATTGAAACAGAAATCAGCTTCCTGGTCTGTGATTTTTAGGTGATGGTAGAGCTCAGGAAGGATTCAGAAGTCTAATTCTCCTAGGTCACACCAAGTGACACACAGCATGATAAAATATTCATATGCATTAAGTGGGTTTCTTTCCTTTTACAGTCTCCAGTATCATTACAAGTGACTTTTTGTTGACTAACTCTTTCAGAGACTTTTCTCTGGTATGTGCTTATTTCAGTCCTGTAAGACTCCTGTGCAAATATCTGAAAAATTCAATGTTAACTTTTCTACTGCTGAATTATTGGCCTACTCTCCCACACAAGGACAACAGGCCATATGACCTGCTTAGGTAAGGGTATTGTAACAATGAAGGCTTGATATTACTTCTTTGACATAATGCAAATACATACATTGTGCTAATGAAAGGTATTACTTCAAAATTAATTCTATAATATGGTGCAAGTGTGTGGATTGTTAAATAACTCTCATAATGCAGAGTTGCCAATCAGATCCAATCTGTTAGCTTCCATCCTTTTATAACTAAGAAAAGGGTATTTTTCTATTCTTTTATCCTTTGATTATCCCTCTATTTCATCTTGTAGAGAAGGACAAAATTTAATATTGTTCCTTAGCTTTGAATTTAAATACAGATATGAGCAGGCTTAATTAATCATCAGTGCATATGCCTAAACTGTATAATGCCTACCAAACCAATTAAAAGATAGCTAGCACTGTCAAAGCAACTTGGCAGTATATAATGGGTGTAAAATAAGAATAAAGACATAGTGCTCAGCCCGCAGAGCTTCTATGGCTGTTTTGTGTGCCTGTTTCCCCAGGCAGCAGGGAATGCAGAAAACACTGGAGAAGATACAATAGCTGAGTCTGACAAATGACAGAAGTAGGGTTTTAAGATCTCTACTTAAACCCAGTGTACTATATTTTTGTAAGCATTTTAATTTAACTTATTTTTATGATAACAGATATGGAAAAGTTATATTTATTTTCTGTATAAAAGAATGCAAATTATAGTGTCCAGACATCCTCCCATGTCCACATTCTCAGCTCGCCCACAGTCAATATAATTAAAAAAATATCACTTTGTCTTTCTGCTCTTTTTGTTTAATGACAGTGGTCCAAATAAAGACTCATCCTCCTATGGGTTTAGTGTTAAACAATGACCATTTTAAAAGCTTCAAAAATTTGGGGGGAGGGGGTGAAAGAGCGACAAAGAGATTCATTATCCCATATATGTTTTTTTAACTAACAGTTGCATGTTGGTATGTTGTCATTAAATTTAGTGAGTCTAAAAAGAAAGTGACCTTCACATATTTATACTTTTCTCCTGTGTCACTTTAGCCTGATGAGATTTACTGTAATGCTCAAGGACAAAATTCAGTAACATCTTCCACTGCAAATTAATTGTAAGTGTTGCTCTGCAAATTCTGTCCTTTTCATGGAGGCAGGAAGGATTCTGTGTGTTTCTAGTTGCTATATGAATAAATAAAGCAGGGATGAAAAGATCATGCTCCACTCACTCCCAGAAGTCTCATTGAAATTGAATGTTTAACAGCACTTATATAAGGGGTCTTTGTATCGGGTAAAAAAAATTGTGATTTAATTGAGGTAAGTGTTAATTCTGCTTCAGTGGACATTTCAGACATGAGTCTCCAGGGAAATCCAATCCCAAAAAAGAAATAGAATCAGCTGCAAATGAGGCTCAGCTTTTTACTGTGCTTTTCAAGAGACAGGCTATGCTTAAATACAGCCCCAGGTTTGTGGTATCCGGTGTGCTAGCAGATTTTACATACTGCAGCACACTGCCATTCAGAAAAAATATAAATAAATAAAGTACAAACTCAAGCTTCTCTCCATGGCAACCGCTGCATTGCTTGAGCCTCGTGCTACTTCCCAAACAACTGCACATAGGAAAATCAACCAGCAGCAAGCACAGGGAAAATTAATAGGGAGAGGTTTATAAAATCTGCCCATGCTGTCAGGCGTGGACTTTGTATAGACTTTTTAGGGCTGCTTTTTTAAACTTTCTTTCAGTACATTCTGTAGTATGTTGTAGTTTGTTCTCACTGTAGCGTGGGAGGCAGGAGATGGGTGACTAATGGGAGAACTAAAACCTGGATGATGCAGACCCTTCTTCCCAGCCGTGGCCTCATGCCACAGCCTTGCCGCGCTGCAGGTCCTGTGGGCAGGAAGGCAGGAGGAAGGGCAGGCTGCCCTTGGGTCTTTCCAGAGCTGTCAGCTGCAGTGGTTCTTCCCAAACGCACATGTAGCTGCGCTGGAAACCAAGCTACAACAGCCAGGTAATAAAGCAGGCTTCTGGCAACAAGTAACGTGAATCCCTGAACTGTATGCAGCCCTGCAAAAGTTGTCAGTTGTACCTACTTAACCTCTTTCACTTTAGTAAGTAAAATGGGCCACAGCAAGTGGCTAAACTGTCCCCTGTCAGGACAGTGTTATCTCATCCAAAATGCCCCAGAGAAAGGGCCCAAAAACGTGGCCAGGTGTTGCCTGGTGAGAGGCCAGTTGGGAAGACTTCAGCCCATCTCAGTGTGCTAACAGTTAAATCCAGTGGAGGAAATTGGAACAATATTTACATACCTGCCCCAAATCTCTTTACAAGTTTTCAGATAAAAAAGTTGGAAACAGGTAGGCATCATGAATAAATGTGGGCTGCACTTTTTTTACAGTTTTGCACTTTGAGCAGAGGGATTTAAGCGGGGCTGGCAGAGTGAGCAGCTGTAAGGGCCAGCTTTGCTTTTCATTCAGTGAATTGATTTGGCTCAGAGAAAGGCAGTCCTCTAGCAAACTTCCTGCCTTACTGCAGAGGTGTGATTCTTGTAGTGTTTCTGGTATTTTTCCTCCTTAATGAAGTTCATAAAGGGATTAACTACAGTAGTGCCTCCTGCAGGAGCGGAGAACACATTTCAATGACCTGCAGCTCCAACATATGGAGGCCCTCCAAGTCCAATGGGTTTCTCTGCTAAAGCATTCTGCATACTCCTCAAGATTAGTTTTTTGGTACTTGGTATCATGTGAGAGATGGAAACTCTATATACAGACTTTATAACTGTACACTGAGCAAGTGTACTAAGTGTATGAAGCATGCACTTTGCAACTGTGTATATATGTACTCTTCCTTAGCCCATTTCCAAACGCAATTGTAACAAGATTTTCAGAAGTAATTGCTTTAAATCCATTTTATGTTATATATAAAATGTTAAGCCATTTTATACTAGGCAAACATTTTGTTACACTTTGCAAATGTGCTGCACAGAGAATTCCTGATTTATTATGGCCATAGGTGGCTATTGAAATAATTAATTCAGGGATGAGGGAAAAAAACAAACCAAAACAACTTTCTCCTTTTTTGTTTGGGATGAATTGGCTATAAATGTCTTTGCAGAATTCTATCTTATCAAATCAACAGGTCAATTTGCCAGGTGAATGCCCTAGTCAGTGGATTCAAGAGACACACTCTTCATGGGTCACTGGATACATAATTATTTAAACAAGATGGAACCGCTCCAACTGGAGAGAAAATAACATTAGCCTGGTGGTTAGGGTGCTCAGCTGTCATTGAGAGATGTAGAGTCCAGCCCCTGCGTCAAAACAAGCAGCGTATAGGCACAATGCGGGGTGTCTGACAATTTGCATTTTGGCTGTTCTTTAATAGCAGTGTTTACATCTCATGTTCCTCATAAAAAAATTTGAAATGTCTTGATTTTGCTCCAATGAAGATTAAAATTAAGATCCAAGTCTCCTGATTTAATAGTTCAGAAACAGTTCAAGGTAATTTTTTTTCTACAGAATATGCAGAATTTGGTGGATTTAGTCAACTGAATTTATTAAGTAAGTATAAATAAGTCTATGTATGATTGGGAGAATGCGGGGAGAAAAGGGACAAAAAAAAGATGTCATGAGGAGAGTCATCAGAAACAACACTTTACTGATGCTGTTGTCCAACAGCTGCTTTGGAATTTTTATTTTTTCAATTTAGAGGAACATCCTCATAGCTGCAGATTCTCTATAGCATGTTTCCTATTGGCAAACACTGCACAGCTTTGCTGTTCCACCATGTCTTGTGCAGGAGACGCTCTCTGCTAGATGATCTGCTGCACTTAGAGTCAGTCAAGGTCTTTTCTTCCTTTCTGGGACTCCTGCACGCTCAGGTAAAGTTGCAACCTGCTTGGAAAAGCAGATGAAACCGCTGAAGGCAGTACCATCATCACTGAGGGTTATTCAAAGATATATCTTCATAGTTTTGGGTCATAGCCCTATGGTACTTTCCTACATGTAATCAGGAACATGTCATTCTTAATATAGACATTTTAGAAAAGTGTGCAGTTTCAGGCTTATTTAGGCAGTATATTTTACAGGCTGCCTGTGACAGCTTTGTGCTATATCATAGTTCTTGAAAGTTTTTCTAACTTAATTTCTTGGGGGGACAGAAAATAGAGAACACATAATCAGGGTGGAGCTTTAGAGATGAGTGCAATAGCAGGCTCAAGGTGGGGAATCTTTTCCTTTGATTAGTGTGAGGACCATATGCAACTCATTGACTTCAGCAAAGCTGTATTTTAATGTCCAAAGATGTATTTGAGCATTCAAGACATAGTTTATGTGTGTTATCCTCGTATGGTTCCTGGAAATGGCTGGAATGGGTGTTTTAGAGATGTGTGGAAAAGCTCAAAATCACTTCAAAGGATAGTTACTCTTTGAAGTAGTCAGCCAAGTCTAATCACCTTATCAAAATTCAAAGTGACATATTAAAGTAGTCATTTGGATGCTGTATCCAGATAATAAATGTTCAGAATGAGGCTTACTTTGTATGTCTATCCTATTCTAATGTCTCTGCAAATCACACCTCCTGAGCCACCTTTAGACTAGTTTTGTAAGTACTGGTTGCAGAGCAGCCATTGTAGACTACAGCTTTGTGTGGCTTACCCAATACACCTGTTTGTTTGTACCCTGTGCTCAGTGTTTTGCAGCTGCAGCAATACATCTGGAAACACCAACTTGGTGGTGCTGTTACTGATTGCAGTATAACCAGAAACTTTGTGTGAAGCCGAGGGAGCCACTTCTTGGGTTTGGGTCTAAAAAATTATTTTCTAGATAGACACAAGATTGCTCTGTCCTGCTCCAGGGCAAATGAAAGCTGATTGAATGGGGCTAACACCATGCTGACCCTAAGCTAATATACCCTCCCTCACAATAGGCTTATTAGCCCAGACTCATCACCATGCTAATTGCTTTTCATATCTTACAAATATTAAGCTATGCAGGATGAACAAGTGAACATATGTCTGCTTATAAATAACTATTCAGACTTTGAATGAGACAAATTCTTGTAGGTTTTCCTATAAAATTCTGAATACTGTGTGTCTCAGGTGGGTTGTGAAAGGGATTTGGGATACCAAATTACCTTAACTGAGTTTCCCTCTGCTTCTTTTCAATCTCAAAGGAAAGCATCCCAAATATCAGGTTTCCATTTGGCATAAAAGAGCAAGAGTAAATCCTTTTGTGTGATTTGTCTTTTCAGAGAAATAACTAGAGACTTTTTATTAGTCTGTGAAGAGCAACTGGCTCATTTCTTCTGTCTTTAACAGGCCTTTTGTGTTCATAGCTTATCTGAATAGTGCATTAACCAGGGATTCAAGACACCTGGTTATTAAAGTAGCCTGTTGCATGACTTCAGGCAAAAAAACCTTACTTTACTGTTTCCCAATTCATAAATTGTGAATAATGACACTGACTATTCCTTCAAGAAATATGAAATGTACTGAAATACTGATGGAGAGGTACATGTTAGAGAGAACTGCTCAGTGCAGAACATTAGAAATAGAGGTTGAGGGAGTAGATTAAATAGGTGAAAAAATGCGTATCTGGTGTCTCCTGAGGGGGTTTAGGTGCTTCCTACTCACTACATAGTACAGCATGTTCGAGATGAACAAAATTAGTGATAAAATGTTTGGTTCTGAGGGAACATTACAGATAGTAATATAGTGTGGATCTGAATTCTAAATCTTTGGACTCTTACTTAGGTAGATAGATGGATAGATCCTGCTTAGGTAGATAGGTGGCATTCATATTATATATGTGTGTGATCAGACCAGATTTGAGAATCTAGACCCCTTGTAAATCTAGCCCTGAAAGTGAGTTTTCTAAGTTTGAAATAGGAAGTCTTTGTCAAAATCATTTCTCAAATTCTGGTATCTCACATCTGTTCTAGTGCCAGAGCAAGAATGTGAACTGTATTTATTATCAGATCATCAGTTATGAGCAAGCATGTGATCTTCATGAGTGATATAAGTGTATACACAGTTGTGCACAGGGATGAAGCAGACAGTAGTGAATGCCTGTAGAAAAGGAGACTATCAGACAGAAAGCTTTTGGACCCTTTTCCTCTCCACAGCTTTCAGTCTTATATTTCTATTAGAGAAGAACACACAAGAAGGAAAACCAAAAGAAAGAATCAGAGGATGTAAGCACAGATTGCCTTTATCTCCATGTTAACTATGTTTTTCACATGCCAAAACATTATTTTTTTGGTGAAAAGTGAAAAGAAAATCTGATAAATGAAGGCTGGGCGGGGGGCAGAGGGAGAACTGCTTGATTTCTTCAGTAACAATTTGGTAACAGCTGTATTGCAACTGAGTGTAGTGGGGAAAAGCTACACCATTAATGGTAAAGTATTTATCTTATGTTGTTCTCCAGGCTCTGAATATTATCTAAGTGCTTTGTGCCACACATAATAAAATGGCCAGGACTGTAATTATAGAAAGGATAAATTGCTAAAGGCAAATATATTATGAGGAAAACTGTCAATGTGATAATCGTGCACTCCTGTCACTAAATCACATAAAATATATGTATTCATGAATGTGCTAATCCTCTAGACCATGTACTGGTAAAGTAACTGGAAGATTCTGCACTGGGAATATTTTATTCTTTTTGTCTTTTTTTTTTTATTATTGCTGCATAGCCTATAGAGATCACACATTACAATAAAGTTGAAAAGTATTATAAATAGCTCAGGATGCTGCTAGTTGCCCAGTCACAGTCAGACACTTGTAATAATATAATTTTAGGAATTACAAAATCATTTGAGCAATAAATTCACTTGCAATTCTGGGGAAATTAAAATCAGTCAATGAAAGGTGGGCCTTTGTTAAAGAAATGAAGTCAACTGGATTTACTGATGAAACACATGCTTCTCATATATAAATCTTTTAAACGCTTCGGGTGATATTCAGCAAAGAAATACTGGTTAAGATAATTTTAGCAGTTTAATAGCAACAAGCAGATAGCCTTCACACCTTAAAGTTTAAAAAAAGTGTTTATTATGAAAATTGTTATATGTAGGTATTTAAAAAAAAACAGCACTTGTATGCTATGAATAACTTGGGCTCTGGTATCTCCAGCAGTAATAGCTGCTAACCCTAAGAATTGAAACAGTCAAGCAGTCTACCGTTTCTCGGTTTTAGGGTTCTTTACAAAAACATGATGTAATTATCATGTATTGTATTAAATGATCCATCAGAAATAAATTTCCCCAAATAGGAAATCTGGGGAAGGTGTGGATAGGATGGGAAGGAGGACAGAGGAAACAAGAGGAAAGGGAAGAACTCCCACATTCTTCTTGGCTACTCTCAGTGAGTGAGTTCTCTGTTACCCAAGTTACCTTCTTAGCAGCCAGGAAGGATTTGAAATTAAAGGGATGAAAAAGAGAAACAACAGTTTCTATTCTCACCAAAAAGGGAGACAGGAGAGTAAGGCACATAGAGGGTATCCACCAAATATTTTAAGTACTTCCCAGCTCTCTGTTGTGGGTGCTCCATCCATCTGCATGCTAGAAGGACCTGCTTTCCCCACGCTCTTGTTCCTGTACGTTAATGGGCGTTGGAATATCCTCCAGTCTCAGTTTTAAATGAGACACACCTCAGATGAGCTATGCACCTCAAGCTGCCTGGCCTTAAAGTTAGCCAAGATGCTAGAGCAGAGGAGGAATGAGATTTCATGCATAAATTAAAACCGTGCCCTCTTGATTTATCATTCCGTTCTTTAGCTTCACTTACAATTTTGAAATCAAGAAAATTGCTCTGCTTTTCTAGTGTCCGTATGTTTAGAATTACCTTAGTTAATGCTGACAAGCACAAATGTGTCAGGCAGAACTCAATTCAGAATTAAAATGTCAAATACAGGTGTCTACAGGTGAACTAGAAGTTTAAGTTCCCATTATAATCACTGTCATTAGTTGAGCCTCAGCTCATAGTACAGACTCTGTTGAATCTATTGAATAAATCTTTGAGTATATGGCAGCTCAGATGCCTAGCACACATGTAGACACCTTAATTAAGTGTGTAGTTAGTAAGGAATTAAATCTCACCCGTAATATAGCACAAAAGAATAACAAATTATAGTCAGATGTTTGGAAGTTTTATGCCTTTATATAACATGGTTGGGTGGCTGTAAGAGCCGTTTGCTGCCCCTAACATTCCAGCATGGGGTGGATACTGTAGCTACATCTATGCAAGTAAACTAAACATGCCCAGGAACAGTGTTGGGCAGTGAAACCACTTGTCATGGTCTTACCTACCTTTCGTTAGTAAATCTGTCAACCTCCAAAACTTGCTTGCATACCAAGTGTGCATTAGGAATGGCAGAGATCTGCCCATCTCCCTGCAAGACTGACCCCACACCACTGCTGGAAACACTTTAGGACTTTTTTTTTTTGCTAGGTGGCACAGGCAAAAAACCTGTTGCAGACCAATCTGACAATTTATCCATATATCTGACTACACACCAGTCTGGGAACTTTCGTGGGCATTGTTTAATTTATTAGTGTACTTATAGCTTGTAGATAGTACTTCTCATCTATATAATTTTCAGGCTTTTGCTTTGAATCCAGCATGATACAGCTGGACTGGAAGAGAACGGTGCTGTAAATAAAACATAGCAATTTGGTTACAGATTAAGGAAAAAAACCCACAAAACACTGATCTAAGAAATCAAGAAATAATGGTGCTTTGTTTCCACCTTTCCACAGCTTATGATGATAACTCAGTATTGGTATGATGATGCAACATTTGTCAGGATTTTCTAGTAATGCACACAAAGCAAGTGGCATGGGAAGGTAAATGGTGCCATGGAAACAGAATTTAGATATTGCCTTGAGCAGGGTGGTACTGTAGTGTAGGTCTAACAAAAGCATATATAATAATTATATTAAATATAGTCTAAATGTGAATGATTCTTACATGGAAATAGAAGCTAACTCAATAAATTTATGTCTGCCTATTTTCCAAACCCACCCCCACCAAAAGATCTGTCTCACAGGACAGTGAAATATAAGATTGTTATTCTGTAGCGCTGTGCCTACTGACTTTTATTTTTGTACTGTATTTGAATACATTCTTAAGTCAGATCTCTTCCCATTATTTTTGCTGTAGGAATAATACAGTTACCTTTAAATGTGCTGAAAATCTCTCTCATCATCAGCATTAGCACAAACTGAAATTATGACAGCAGATAAATGAAAAAATTAAACTCAAATGATCCTATGCAGATAGCTTGGTCAAAGGAAAACAACTAGCTTTTGTCATAAAATATGGATTAGGTGAATAGCAACATTTTTTTAATATTTGTGTTACCACCTGTGATCTTACACTTCAATTTAAATGAAAAGCAGATTGTTTCCCTTATTTCGTTGTTTTGTTTCTTTTGCACATGACTGCTTTTTCTCCAAGTGTTGCTGAAGTGTTGCAACTACCAACAGATTTTGGTGTCTGCGTGCTGAATCTAGTCTTTACATTGCAATGTCTTTGTTACTTGGGAGCATCTCTTCCTGTATGTTTGAAATTCTCCATCTGCCTATTCCGATCTATGAATAGCATCATATGGGTGAAATATAATTCTGTATGCAAAGCAGTTTAACAGGATTTAAGGTTCTGTCCTTACTGGTTTTGAATGAGCTGTCACAGAATGCTAGGATGTCTAGGATGTGTGTTCTAGGATCTAGGACACAGAAATGAACACAGTTCATAACTAGTAGTTGCTTTGTGTTATATTTTATAACCATCATATTTGCGATCATTACATTTATGAGCCAGCAAGCTGGAGAGGGGCAGGCAGAGATCAGGGGAGATGTAAGAGCAGGAACTGTCTCAGTCTTCAGGAGCAGCTGCTGCCCTGGCTGCGGTGCAGGCAGCAAGCAGCCCTACAAGAAGAGGGGACGGACACACAGCCCTTCCACAGCATTGCCCACTCCACTACACTCCATCTCAGCACTGCTTTCAGAAGGCCCATCGCAGCCACTTTGGGAAGAAAGGCCTGAATAAAATCGGAAATAGACACTTAAGAGCTGTGTTGAAGAGTACAGCTGTATTTCACGTTACAGAGATTGAGTAGCTGAGGCAAGAAGACTGCCACTTGCCCAAGGTTTCAAATCAAACCAGCAGCAAAACCAGTAATTAGGACTCACGAGTTCCTGATTCACAGCCTTCCCTCATTTGCCCAGATGCTGCCACTTCACAATTCTTTTTTATTTTTTTTTCAAAAAGATAACTGCAATTGTGAATTGTAATTCATCTCCCTTTGAAAAAACAGGGCATGAAAGCCTCAGCATGCACTGGAAAGCACGGCCAGTGGTACTAACCTGTCTCTTGAAAACTGAGAATAGGATATTGAACTCAGTTTTGTGTATTAAGATGAAATATTTATCACAAGGAATTTAGGGAAAAGGATGCTGAAAGGTCAAATTTTTCATTGTGGTCTAGCAGCAGAAAGGACAGCATATATCTTCAGAAAATAGCTGAGGTAAAAATATTACTTTATTCTTAACCTTGCCATGCAGACTCTTCATTTATTTCAGCGAACTGTGTCCTATTGCTGTTTGACCCCTCAGCCCCATTGACATTAACCTATGAGAGCAATGCCTCACAGTTCCTGCTTATTGTTTTTCCTTTCATTAATTCTTCCACACTTGTAGGTGTGCTTTTTTTGCATGCTCAAAAGCAGTTTTGTGAAATTGTTTTGTAGCTTTTTCCACTCTCTGATTCATTCGAAACAGGTGATCTCCTTTTAAAAAAATGTGTGAATCTTCCACTCATTCCTACCTGGTAAATCTGAAACTTTTCTGCAACTTCTAGGTGCCTTATCTGCAGCCTATGGTCTAAGTAAAACCTGAAAAATATTTTTTAAAACTTTCTGGTTGCTCAGACATATGTAACTTAAACCTTAATACTTTTTCATCATTTCAGACTTTCAGTCAATGCTGTATTTGACTCCTGTCCATCCTTTCCTTGCATTTTGGTAATTTTCATCAATCCATATTTGTTTTTAGGAACAAAGGAACCCCTCCCTCACCATGAAGGATGTTCTCTTGTAGTAACTAAAGCAATGTTCTCCTCTTGGGTTTCCCTTCACATATTTCTATACCTTACAGGGCATGATTAACCTTTTTTTATTTTGCCTTTAAGACTTTCTGTTTTGCGTTGTCCTTGTTGCTGTTATCTGTAGAGGGGTAACACATGAAGTCTGGCATCTTGCCGCTTTTGCACGAAACACTCTACAAATGCCGAAAATCAGCTCCCTGTTACAAATATACCACTCTCCAAATAGAAGACCCAGAGAGAGAAGGGAAATAGTATGCACTGCAAGCAGAGTGGTGTTCAGATAGCAAAAAACAAGTTCAATTTTTTCAGTATAATGCAGCCTGTATGAATCATGAAGAGGAGTTATCAATAGGAGTACAAGAATAGTAGGGAAAAGAAAGTACTAAAATGACAAAATGTAAAAAGGGAGATGAACAAAAAAGGTTTGTGAATTGACCACATTTCATCTCATTTAGGTTTTAATTTTGATGCAGAGTGATGGGAAGTTGGACGTAAACATTGTGTTATAACAGAAATAGGCCCCAAATAAGTAGTGACTCAGATTAAGGGATACTCTGAAAAATATGCTGAGATATAAGAAAGCAGCAATAGAGGAGACCTATTATTTGTCTGGTGAGTCATTTTGAATGCAGAATATTATCTCCATAGTATATTTTTCCATTGAATTAGTTACTTGGAAAACAATTTAAGCAAATTTTTAAGTTTTGAAAAGCTGTCTTCTGGGTTTTGCTTTGTTTTGTTTTGTTTTTCTCGCAAAGTTGGCTTTGCCTAGACAAAACAAGACAGTTGGCATATCTGAAGACAGAAGTCTCAGGACTCCAGCCATGTAGTAAACTAATTTCTATTTTTATTGCTGATGATTAAAAGCAGAAAAACAAAAAGCAGGTGGTGGCACCAACTACTGCAACTTCGTAACCCACACAGAGCCACCAAATTTCATATTAATTCAGAAAGCAGAATTCATTGCAAACTGAAAAAATGACAGGTTCCTTTTGGCCAATCCTGTTATTTTGTATACCAGGTAGAATATTTATGCTAAAAGATACCTAAAACTTGAAAATAATGGGAAAAAAATCCTCCTTTTTCTGTAAGTTCTTTAAAAGTTACTTTTTTCAGTTTTTTAGCTGATTATTGGGTTGGAAAGTCTTTCTTCAGTTAGACTTTTAATAATTAAGGGAGACGGGTAATATCGAGTTCTTAAGTAGTCATCTAGACAAATAAAATGGAACAAAAAAAAAAAGACCCTCTGTTCCTTAGATCAGACTAGATTCAGTTCCATGTACTTCTTTCATGTCCTAGATACCTGACTGTCAATTTGCGTTTAGTTCTAGACTCTGGGGAAAGAAATGGACACCGTTGCATTCTTCTGTGGTACAGGGATATTGTTATTTAGACTAAAGAGGTAAACTGATGTCTCACTCAAGCACTGAGTTATCAGTCATCAGATTCTGTTGATTAATATCTAAAGAATTGTTTGAAGCTTCTTTAATTCTTAGTCTTATCCTAGTTCCTTTTAAAAGACATCTTCACTTGTATTTGGCAAATGTGCCGACAGCACTGAGCTGTGTAATGTGGTCAACCTGCTGAAGAGAAGGGACCTTGACAGGCTTTAGAGGTGAGACCATGCCAACCTCCTGAAGCTCAACAAGGCCAAGTGCAAGGTCCTGCACACTGGTTGGGGCAATCCCAAGCACAAATACAGACTGGGAGGTGAATGGACTGAGAGCAGCCCTGAAGAGAAGGACCTGAGGGTGTTGGTTGATGAGAAGCTGAACATGAGCCGGCAGTGTGCGCTTGCAGCCCAGAAAGCCGATCGTGTCCTGGGCTGCATCAAAAGAAGTGTGACCGGCAGGTCAAGGGAGGTGATTCTCCCGCTCTGCTCTCCTGAGTCCCCACCTGCAGTACCATGTCCAGCTCTGGGGTCCCCAACATAAGAAGGACATGGATCTGTTGGAGAGAGCCACGAAGATGGTCAGAGGGCTGGAGTCAGGCTGTGAGAGTTGGGCTTGTTCAGCCTGGAGAAGAGAAGGCTCCAGGCAGACCTTATAGCGGCCTCCCAGTGCCTGAAGGGGGTCTACAAGAAAAGCTGGAGGGTGACTTCTTAGAAGGGCACGACGAGGGGTAAGCTGAAAGAGGGTAGATTTATATTATATATAAGGAAGAAATTCTTCACTATGGGGGTGGTGAGACACTGGAACAGGTTGCCCAGAGAAGCTGTGGATGCCCCATCCCTGGAGGGGTTCAAGGCCAGGCTGGATGAGGCTTTGAGCAACCTGGTCTAGAGGAAGGTGTCCCTGCCCATGGCAGGGAGCTTGGAACTAGATGATCTTTAAGGTCCTTTCCAACCCAAACCATTCTATGATTGTATGATTCTTTTTTATCTTTCTCCACCTTCTTATTCTAGGAATATTTTTTTCTGTTTCCTTTCAGAAAAACTCTGCTATTTTCTTTTTTCAGGAGAGGCTTTTTCCTCCCTTTTTTTTCCAACACAATACATTTTTTTAGACAAATAAAAGCTGTAACTGGACCTAAGGATTAAAATTCAATTAATGAAGGATATTGAAATTCTATTTTATTCTAATTCAGCATCAAACCTCCAAAATTTTAAATTCTCTGGTGAGAAGAAATCTACCAGATTGGGTAGTTCGACGGTGAACCTGTCTCAGAGCTGCAAATGCTGCTGCCTAGCTGGGTCTCCAGGCTGCAGCCACACTCCTAAGGAACAGAGGGAGGGATGCAGAGGAAAATTAATTTGTTTCACCTGCTGAGTTCTGGTGAAGCTTTTTTGAGATCAAAACATCTTCATAAAACATCTTAACTCAGTGAGCATGAGCCAGAAGATGCTGGATATTTTCCTAAGCAGCATTGGTATCAGCAAGTTTTCTTTTCAGTTTTGCCATGAAGGCTTAGTTTTATCCAAGTGCTTGATTGGTGTGAACTGTTTCTTTTTCATCTGCTCATGAACTATCTTTTGCCTCATATGCTATACTTTTAAAATACTTTTCAAGCAAATGTTGGCCTTTCACCCATTTCAACAAATCCAGACAAAATAATATTCCATTTAATTTTGCTGGTATTAACATTTTTCTCACCAGTGGTATGTGCATAAGCAACTGTTGTAATAAAGGTACTGGGTTTTTTTGTATATTCATACGTCGTGTTACAGGAGAGTCAGAATGACAAAAGAGATGTAAGATTAATGGAGAGAAACAATGCGGTGTTGATAGCTGATGAGGAAATCTTGAACATGTTTAGATAAATGCTCTCTGATATAAAAAAATGCAGTTTAAATGCCAGGGAATGTTAGTTACTTACAGTTTAATGAGGAAATTAATTAAGGCACAGCACAAGTACAAAGTGAGAATGCCTGTTGCTCTTCTCAGCAGATAATTGGTAGCTTTGAAATACTGAGAAAAGCCAAGCTTGAGACATACAAGGCTATTACAGGCCCTATTATTTCATGGAGAGGTGAGTTGTGGGTACACATTGAAAAGAAAGTTAACTTCATAAACAAACCACCAAGAAGAATCTGGACCCATAAGAAGAATGATACATGTTAAAAAAAAAATAAAACAACAACAAAAAAACAAAGAAGGAAGTCAGTGAAGTGCTACATGCAGTGAAATCCCAGCAAGTAGACAAGACATGTAATTATGATGGTGAAAGATCCTTCCAATTATCTTCTGAGAGGTTACCCCCCTGTTTTTTTACTTCATGGCCATGAAAAATGGAGAAGATACAATTACATATATCTATAATTATATTATAAAGTATAACTATAATATATAACCTAACATAATATATATAATTAAAGGAAAATTTTTAGTAGCCATGGGAAAGGCTTTTAGGATCAGGGAGACTGTAACAGTGTCACATACATACTCCTACAGGGGGATGTATTTTAGACAGGAAGGATTCTAGTAATCTGTTATAAACATGACGCACCTGCTTAGTATGCTGACTATAGATTCTTCCACTTTGCCCTTGGCAAGCAGGCAATAGGTTTCTACCACTATACCTGTAAAATCTGTGTCTGATAACCTGATGAATCATGACCTAAGAAAGTTTTATTTTTCAGACAGATGTTTTCCTTTCTATAGATGCATCGTATTTCTTCTAATTATGGTCAAATCGATAGAAGAAAGGCAAGAAGACTGGAAACAACCAATGGTTACTTGTGAAAGATTCCCAGAGACCCTTTCAGAGAGTTTGTGACACACTACGTAATATAAACTGAAAAATAAAAAATCTACAGCACTTCTCATGAACTACAGACTGTAACACTGAAATTGATTTTATTCATACTTTGACATGTTCTGTTTGGTCTTAAATGCATCTCCAGGGGAAGTCTGATTCCTGCAAATGGGAATACATATATATGCCAATTGATGACGGCTTTTGGTTTCAATACATATTGACAGTGCAGTCCTATGTTGCCACTCCATTTGCATGTTCATTTATTTAGTGAGTTAGTGAGTTTGTTTCCAGAAGTCTTATATTGTCACAATATTTACTTGCCAGTTACATGAATTCAGTCATTATCTACGCAGGAGATATCTGTATCTTCTTATTTATGGCACCCAAATGTTTGTTTCTTTGCTGCTTTTGTTAACTTTTCTAATGCTATTGCTCATCTTTGAGGTCATTATTTTTCATTTAAAAAGGACCAGGATAAAAAATATTATGGCTGTAACGTTTCCAGGCTACATCAGGCTGTCCTAACTTTCATTTGAGGGCCTTCCTGCCAGAGGTGGTGCATTTTCTTCATGAACTATTGTCAATAGTAATAATTCTTCTACTAAGTTTTAGAAACACTAATACTACCATATTACTAGGAGTAACTAGTAGCATCAGGAAACCATGAACTGATCAATTGTCCTGGTTTTGTTTGGGATAGAGCTAATTTTCTTTGTAGTAGCTGGAATACTGCTGTGTTTTGGATTCAGTATGGGATTTGGTATGAGAAGAATGTACATAATATACTGATGCTTTTAGTTGTTGGTAAGAAATCAAGGACTTTCCAGCTTCCCATGTTTTGCTGGTATGTAGGTGCACAAAAAGCTGGGAGGGAGCATAACCAGAGGAACAGATCCAAATGGCCAACGGGATGTTCCGTATCGTACAATGTCATGCTCAGGATATAGATGAGGGTTGGCTGGGAAGACCTCTCTCCCAGGATCGCAGTTTCAGAATTTTTGCTTCTCCAGGATTGCTAGCCAGGAATGGGCTGGGCCTTGGTCAGTGGTGGTGAGCAGTTGCACTTTGTATCACTCATATATTCTATCATTATTATTAATAATTATTACTATTATTTTATTTAATTTCAATTGTGAAATTGTTCTTATCTCGACCCATGAGTTTCCTTACCTTTACCCCTCCAATTCACCCCCCTCAAACCCTGGGATGGGGGAGGGTGAACGAGCGGTTGCATGATGTTGGACCATGGGCTGGGTTTAAACCATGACACCAATGCACACGTATTGCACATGCTGTAAATTTAGAAGACTCGTATTTATAATCCATAATCCCAAACTGAGCAAATAGCAGGAGAAATCACTACAACATGCAGACTGAACAGAGATTTACAGATAACATGTTAGTTCTCTGTTTGTGAGTTCTTTTAATGGAGTTTGGCTCGTTACTTATAACTTTTAATTGGAGTTTTGAGAAGAAGAGGGATGTTGCCAAGTGAGAAACCAAACAAAGGAAAACAGCTGGAGATGTTTTAGAGGCTCATGGGTCTACCCATGGCTGGTTCCTTGTGTCCAGAACACCAGTAGCATAATTTAGCAAATGACAAAGAAAGCCCTGTCATGCTGTCCTGGACAACATTATCCATGGACGTATTTATACTTCCATCAAGTGTGATTTCCGTTAATTAGTTCTCCCAATTAGTTGATGTAGTTAGCTCCAGTATTGATGGCAGCAAACCTGCTGCTGTTCAGGTTTCATCGAAGGCTATACTGGGACCCTGTGTATATTCTTGGTGTCTAAAGCCTGAGTTGCTATTGCTTAGCAACTGTTGATTTCTAACCAGATTAAAGTTACACATGCTGTAATAATTTGTAATAGAAAGGCATATGACATCAAGCAAGTGTGAGAGAACAAAGGTCTAAAGATGGATGTAAGCAGCGGGAGACTGAAAACTACAGAAGTGAGCTTGATAGCATAGGAGGCCCTACCTTCACTACCTAGATGATGCAGTAAAATTCTGGGGGGCTGGGGAGAAGTGCATTCGAGTGTAATATTTAGTGCCTTTTTGTATCAGTGAAAGCATTCCACCAAAGTATCTTCTTTTATAAAAGGTGGCAAGGTTTAGTCACTGGTTATACCCCTGTTATCCATAAATCTGAAAACTTTAGATGAGATTCCATAGAGAAAAGACCCCTTGTCCCTCCCTTTTATGGAATGAGCTGTAAAATATTTTTGCCTTTGGGTGGTGCAAATTATGGCAAAGTAACTGTGGAGGATATTCACACAGGTCCTGGTCTTATTTGGAGGACTGAACATTTGCTTTGTATTGGTCTGAACAGAAAACAGTTTTTCACTATCACAGGACTCGCAGGTTTTCAGAACTGCTGCACAGCTGTGTGGTGGGTTGACCCCAGCCAGCAGCCAAACACCCACACAGCTGTTTTGGTCACGGAACAGGGAGAAAATAGAAGAAAGGCAAGAAGTCTCATGGACCAAGATAATGACAGTTTAATAGAGAAAGCAAGAGCTGCATGTGCAGGCAAATAAAACAGAGGAATTCATTCATTATTTGCTATCAGCAGGCAGGTGTGCAGCCACTCCCTGGAAAGCAGGGACTTGGTGCCCATAGTGGTTACTTGGGAAGACAAACCACAAACGTTCCCCCTTCCTCTTCCTCCTCTGTATGGGCTGGCATGAAGAAAGCTAGCTCCATCCCAGCCAGACCCAGCAGAAACTGAAACTTTGCTTTTTGCTTGTTTTCTTTTTTTTTTTTTTGAAAGGCTGAAAAAGGATATGGCCGATGGTGGCAGTATGAGAAACCCGAACAAATTCTTGCTTTTTCTATTCTACTTGACATTACTTGACTTTTGGCATGCTGAATCAACCTTCCTGTCTTAATGAGTATTTACTCATTTAAAGTAATTTAAATAGCTCCGACAGAAGAACTAGGAAAGATCAAAGCCAGAATATGACGATACTTTAAGTGCTTGATCAGAGTATGAGGGATGTGCTTTCTAACCCCAAACGTGACCCAGATAAAGTAGCAGCTGACAGCTGCTTCTCCTAGGCTGAATGATTGTCAAAATTACCAAATTCTTCTAAAGCAGATTTTCTTCTTTCTTTGACTGGAAGGGGAAACTTTCATAAAAATTGATACATTCCTGCAAAAAGAAAAAACCAACAAACTTAGGTCTCAATGAGTTGATATTTTCTAAGAATAGAGAAAAAAAAAAAAAGAAGAAAAAAGAAAGGGGGGAAAAAAAGAAGAAAAAAACACAACAACAACAAAAAAAACAAAGTTTTGTTTTTCCATCAAGAAGTCATGTAAAAATTCCTCAGGAAATCCAAAAGGATGGGATGCATACAATAAGGCATGCTCAGAGGTATGTTTTGGATAAGAAACTGCAGTGGTGTACAGCATAGAGCATAGCCATCGCTGCTCCCATAGGTGATCACCTGCACTGATGTCCTGTGGGAGATGATTCTACGTATGAGAACTGAGGGTGCAGAAGTCAACTTTAACCCATTAAATGCTTTCACTGCTAGAAACTGATGGCTAGAAACTCATTGATATATACTATTTATCAGAGTCTTTCTGCTCTATTTAATTTGCCACTTTCACACCGTCATGTTCTTCCTGCCGTGTGTAAATACATGGTGTGTTTTCAGAGGCTTTGCCACTTTCCTTTGGTCTGACTCAGTTTAGCCAACTGAAGGTCTTGTATGAGCAGACTGCATAATTCAACTAAAATTAGTTTTTTGTTCAGAGTCCCGAAAATGAATACAAAAAGTTATGCTACTTTCAAAATAAAGTCATTAGTAATCATTAAAGCAGCAGTCAAATGCAGACAGCATTACAGCTGCATAAAAAAAAAATGGAACTGGAAGTCAAACATTACTACTAATCACTGCTATTGTCCTGAAAGAGCAGAAATTAAGCACTGATTTAAACTCATTTTAAATCCCATTACTGGGAGATCAAATTGCTAAAAATGTGGAGGCCTTACTCATTGATTTCTACAGAACAAAACCAGCTTTGCATTCTGAAACACTCACAAATGCCCTTAAGAGACACCAAAATGACAGCCTAGGAGCCATATCCAATTGCATGGGTGAATAATAGGTACATGGAGGCAAGATTCCCAGTACTGCCTTGCTGAAGTGATTTGACTCTGATGGGGTGAGAAGCTGACAGGTTATTTTATTCCCCTTACCCTTTTATTCTGAGACAACAAAGGAGAAGTGAAAGTTTTGTAGTGATGGACACCTCTTCTGTGGGAATTGACAGAATTCGCTAATTCATTTTCAGCCAATGAGTTTGTCACTGCCAGCCTGGGCTTGATTTGAGCAGTGCATCAGAAATGAAAATCTCAATATTCCATTTGCAGCTCTCTGACCTTTCTGGTGGCCCTATTTATGGCCTTGAATAACAAAGATATGGAGAAATAAAATGGACCCAACAGTAATTATTTGTTTTCCATTTGTAATGTGAGCTTGAAGACTCTTATACAAGCCTTCCTCCTCCTTCCCCTGAAAATGCAGCCATGGCTGAAATACTGCATGACTATATGTAACATCCCAGCAAAGAGCAAATGTTTATGGATGTCCTAAACAGTTATTAAAATAAGATTGTGGAAAAAAAGGATTGCAATTGAAAGATACTGTGTTCAACGTAATGATACTGCCCAAATGTAACTGTAAATTCCATGATGTGTTAGTTCCCTGTATATTTTGTGTCTGTGATTACCAGATCAGAGTGAGAGCCCTCACCATTGGGTTGCTGTAGTTTAGCAAGTGATCATGTTTCTGCAGAGCCTTGGTAACTGAATTTGTTTACACCATTATACTATTAGCAAATATGAGCTAATTCCAGGTATGAACTAACTAATTAGACTTACCTTTCAGGCAGATGGATAGTTACACCAGCAGAGCTGATACACTTAAGCACATTAAACCATCAAAATTTGATCTGATATCTAAGCCGTTATTATTAAACACTTTTTTTGTTGAATTTTTTGGCTGAGTTCCTCCAAAGAACAAGCTGGATGTATTCCTGACCATTCAGTGTTGCCAGGGCAGGAAAAGGCTGGGCTGACATCTGTCCAAAGTACCTTTAGTGGATTGCAGATACAGGAGTAGAAAGAGCCCATGTGCATAATGTCAGTGGCTTTGGCTCTTCATGGGTATTTGCCCGCATACAGACCTCAAAAAGAAATTCTTCTAGTGAATAAGGTCTGGAAACTATTTTACTTGTGTAGCCCAAGTAGGATTAGCAGAACCTAACGTGGAAGAAATTTAGGTTGTCTCCCTCACAGTGTAGCAGCTACAAACATAAAAGCAGATAGCGAGGTGACCTGAACAAATATCATCTTTGCTGAGAGAGCAAATATTTGTGTTCAGTTTCTCAGATCCTTTTTAACTAATCATGACAATCTGGCTTAATGTCATTTTGCTTTAAGACCTCAACTGAGGAATGGAGGCAAAGAGCCCAGCCACCCAGCACTCCCTTAGTCCCTGGAGAGGTGGGCTGGACAGTGATCAGTCCAGAGCTGCCTGCTCCTCTCCATTAACAGTGGAAGACAAGGGTGCCTAGGCTCCAAGGGGCTTCAGTGAAAAGCTTATGCTTGGGAAATGAAATGAACAATTCAACTCGTTGTGGTGAGATCAGTCCAGTGGACTTCAGGATTAGGAACTGGCCAAGCATCTGCACACTTTTTTGCAACATCCTAAATATTGATTCTGCCCACCCCGCAATACACAGCTTATCATTTTGCTTTCCAGTTTCACTTGCCAGACACAGAATTGATTCTCCCTCCCCTTAATTTCTGTTTGTGTTACAGGGAAAGTCCAAATACCCCAGCAGCTGCACAGGTTGTAGTTGAATGTCACAACCAACAAACAGAGAGGTCCACCTCAGCCCCAATGTAATTGGTTTTAAAATTTAACATGTCAGTGTGTCTGTGCATCCTAAACAATCACAGAAATATGTGCTATATATTGCATGGTTTCTAGAGCAACCAGAGAGGACCAGAGGAGGGTTGCACTCACTGTGCAGAGTGCTAAACAGATGCATTAGTGAGAAAGCTCTCTGTGGTGAGGTAGCTGACAGAAGCCTTTTCTTTGTAAAGCAAAATCTTCCAGAAGCTGAAACTGTTCATGGGTCACTTCCAAACAAGTTTGTTCTTTAAGTAAAAATGTGGGGAAAAAACATTTTCAATTGTTGAAGCACCCCATTTTGATATTTTTAGAAGTTTAATTTTTCCAGCTGGAACATATGTTGCTTCAGATCTCTTTTAACTGGTGAAAAAGATCAAAACTGTATGGAATTATTTTGCAAATGTAGACGTTTCTTTCATTTTAGACTGTCAATTAACAATTCTATTAATTTTAAGTTAAATCTAATTTGGGATTTTTTAATTTGTAGTTGAAAATTGCTGTGGGAAAAGAAAACAGTTTCTTTGCTGTCTAATTATTTGCAGTCCTTCATTAAAGACCTTGTGGTATAAATAACTCAGTAGAGCATACAGTTGGGAGTATGTGTAAATGCACAAAATCTTCAGGTGAGCTTTAACCTGTGACATAATGCTTGCCCCTCAATAGTATTCTGGCTGAGGCTGAAGCAAGGGGAGAAAGAAAAGAAAGGAAAGACTGGTGGGGGATGGCTAAAAGGAAAAAGAATAAAAAAATAAAGTGGATTTCTGAAAGAGATGAAAAAAAAGAGGGATACGGGACAAGACAACTGGCTAAAGATGAGTAAGATGAAAGGAAGCAGATGAGAGAGCAAAACTTGCTTTGCAAATGGATTGTGGTGGGGAGGAAGTAAGGAGGGGTGTAGGAGCTAATGACCAATCACTGGAAAATACATTAAGTGTGAGGGACGGATCTGAGCTGCTGAGCGGAACTTCAGTAATATCCACAGGATGATGAAAACACAGGACGAAGAAATGAGGCATCCTGATCCATAAGTCTTTGCCTCCTACAGCTGCTCCAGACCCATGGTTCTTTCTAGGAAGAAACTTTGTTGTGGTTATTGCTATTTCTGAGAGGGACAAATGGCTCATTTAAAAGCTATTTCTTATCTGCTGGCATTCCATATCTGCTTAAATTGCCAAAAGGATGCTACGTATTTTTTTTTATGTAATCATATTTACTAAGTGAAAAAAAAAAAATCATCTGTCAGTCATACCATACCAGCATTTAAGTGTTCACAGAAACCCTCACCAAAATAAGCTTGTGGAGGAATGAATATATTTGAGCCCTCCTTCTGCTCTCCTTTCAACCTTTCGCATACAGAAAAACCCATATGCATCTCATCTCTGGTAATACAGAGCTTCATCATCCTGTGTCAAAAGGCCTTATTGGGGGTTTTCACGGCTGCAGGTACTAATAGCTAATTTCAGTTTTCAGTGGGACTGCAGACTTTGCCCTCATATCCCAGTAGGGTCAAAGGTTTCTCATGCTAAATGTCTCCTACCATGGTAGATCAGTGAAACAAATGCAGTTGTTCTCTAATGTTAAAATATCTTATTTATTGAACATTTGAAAGACGGGGGCAGTGCTCAGACCTTTTGCCCTATCATAAAACAAAGCTGTAAAAACAGAATGCCATGACCAGCTAGTAATAGTTGTAGCTCTGGTTGTGGTTTTTACCAAACAGTAAAGTAAATATAGTGTGAGCATATCTGCTTTTAACCTGAAAATGGAAAGGTAACAAAACCCATGTTCTGTCAAACATAGTTTAACACTAGAGATCTCAGTCATTTTTAAGGAGAGTCTTAAATAAATGTTTTTCCTCAAAGTGCATTTGAAATATATTGAAAAAACTAATTTCATCAGCACTTTATTTTTTCTAAATCTCTGTTCCATTTTCCATTCATATGCGGAAGACAGAAAGAAGATCATTAAATATCTACACCCGTCCAGTAAGACAAAGATCCTTCACAAACCAGGGAAATCCAGAGAAGTCTTTTGTGTATTTGTAGGAGAGGTGTGAGACAAGTTTTCTGACTTGTATACTCCTTTCTCATTACTGGACTTTGTTTTGGCATTTTTCCTCACTTTGGTCTCTTTTAAGTATGTTTTCATATAATTTATTCAGGAACTGAGTAAGCATTTTACTTCTCTGACACCACAGTTAAGCCTTTGCAGCTGTGCAAAATCATTCTAACTGTGTTCCTGACCTGCATTTTCTGTTTACTCTCTGACAAAGCCCAAGGTAGACTTCTTGGACCTCCTCAGGTGTCCACTGTGGAGGCAGCTGCAAGTCCTTCCAAGAGCTGTTACGGCAGGTGGAAGATGAATGCATACAAAAGGCAGTTGGTGCATTTTATCTGGTAGGAGGAAAAAGGATGGATCCTGAAGACCTGTAGGAGGGAAGAGATAAAGGTTTTTCTGGGGTATCCAAAAGTCTTGGGTTTGCAGAATAAGGGTCATTATTCACAATAGTTACCTAATATATTCTTTAATATTTCCGCTTTTCAATATGGCAGATTTGTGATTCCTCTCACAGATCCTGAAAGGCAATAAAAGGTAAATGTCTCATTCGGGAGCTTGACGCAGTCATTCAGCTGTGAAAAATCAAGGAAGAAAGGGCTTTTAGGAATTTCTTAGGCTGTTCAAAGCGCACGTTCACACGGAGCCGTCTGAACACAACGTGTTATCACTGGCTCACTCTTTTTGCTTCTAGTCATTTCTTAATTTTGATGAGAGATAGAGTTATTTATCTGAAATAGTAATTTAAATTCTAGAACGACTGAAAAGTGAATCTACTTTAACATTCCACAGCATTATCCAGCACCTTTTTACATTTATTGCTTGAAGAGGGGCAGGGAAGAGGAACTTGCAGATCTCTGTAGGTAGAAGGGATAAGGCAGCTCAGAAAGGCTTCCAAGGAGAAAAATGACCCTGGCTGGCTCGGGAAAGGCTGCTGTGGGGAACCAAAGCCTTTCAGGGTGATCACCACAATATTACTAATGCAAGCCGTGTTTTGTGGATGATTTTCAGCTGCCAAAAGCTGGGAGGCAGGAGTTGGTGCTGCCAAGACCACAATGACCCCTGACAGCTTCTGTGATTCCCTGCAATATATTTCATTTTATGCTTTCTCCAAGATAGGACCTGAGAGACGCAGCCAGCTTCCTCTCCTTGATTTAATACGCTGTGTGCCTTGCTACTCTCTCTAATATCTGAAGCCTGGTTTCACAGTCCTGCTAGCTGGAACTATGCTATATAAAAGTGGACAGGCTGGATGAAAGCAAGAGACCGGGATTTTCTCAGTCCTGCTCTTTTCGGGGGCGGGGAGGATGATTGATTTTAGCAGTCCTGGTACTAACCTGAGCTAAGTAAAATGCTGGGATTCTTCAATATTTATTAGAGTAATATATAAGAGAAATGTGTTTGTGTTTGGATAGCCAAACAAATTGTCTCTCTTGGGCACAACTTAATATGAATAATGAATTCTCTGAGTTATGAAATGGGCAGATGGAAATATTAAAAAAAAAAAAAAAAAAAAAAAGCAGTGAACGTCATCATGCCACTGGAAAAACCCATACCATAAAGCTGCTTGAATTTCTGGCTGCCATGCCTGAAAATGGCATAGCAGAGTAACAAAAATGTACAGAGAAGAGTGAGAAGGATGATGAAAGATTTAGAATGGCTTTGCCATAATAAAATACTGAGTAAATTGACTCCTCAGTTTGGAAAAGAGAGGACTGAGGTAGGGATATAGTAGATGTCTACACAGTTATAAATGATGTAGACATAGTGAATAGGGATCAATAATCCATTATTTTTCACAACCAAAGAACTAGAGGCACCTAATTAAATTTCCAGGCATCCTGATAAACAAACAAAAAGGAAATTCTTTTTCAAATAAAGCATAATTAAATTGTGAGGTGCATTGGCACAGGATGCGGTAGAGGCTATCAGTATAAATGGGCTCAGAGAAGATTAGATGAATCCATAGAGGATAGGTCCATGGTGGCTATTAAAAATTATGGTCTAGATTAAACTTCCATCTCAGGAAGCCCCTTAAGTAGTATTCTAGGCAATCTACATATTTGCCCTGTTTCCAGCAGCATCCACTTTGGGTCAGTGCTGGAGCCAGCGTACTGGGATGAACTGATCTTTGCCAGATCCATCCGGAACACTTTTATGTGTGTGTGAGAAAAAATAAGAACTAAAAAAGAGAGGGCATGATGAGAAAAACAAAAACAACTTAATTAAACAATGACTTCCTCTTTATGTTAATATTTTTCACACAGGCCTCTTGCAAAGGAAACCTCAGTAACCTTAGATCTCCCACTATTATCTTTTAT
The DNA here is from genome assembly GCF_000699245.1 of Pterocles gutturalis. Taxonomy (NCBI): domain Eukaryota; kingdom Metazoa; phylum Chordata; class Aves; order Pterocliformes; family Pteroclidae; genus Pterocles; species Pterocles gutturalis. The sequence goes on from NW_010120472.1 coordinate 36,496, forward strand.
TTTTACTTCAATCAGAATTTTCCTAGTCCTGCCGTGGTTTATGTGTATTTGTTGCTTAACAGCATGCTATCAATACAAGAATATTGTATTTGACAATACTGCCACCTGGGATATATCTGTAATAGTAAAGTAAACAGTGCCAGGACAGAGGCCCAACAAATTGGAATTTGTTTATTTATAATGTTGGTTAGAGAGGTCCCTGTCTTAATTTTAAGCTTGGCCAGCTAGTTTTCACTGTCCCAAGTAATTCCCAGGCTTGACTAGGAAGTTAGCATGGGCAAGGGACCATTCCCAATAACAGTTTGGATGGAGCCACCCTGTTCTGGAAGATATGGCTGAACCATGCCAGTTGGCCTCATGGCCAGAGAAGAGCCTTTGCCATGACTAATGTTGTAATATCAATTGGATGTAAACTCTTGGAGATCAGGTAAGAATAGGAATAGGTTTGCCACTAGTGATTTTGACCGCTTAGGGAAGGTCCGAATCAAGTCAATTATCTGTCTCCCAGGAGGGGTGAGGGGGCCACAATGGCACCCAGTGTGCATGCATTTGGTCATTTCCTTAGGTCTGGATCAGCCTGATGACAGATCTCAGTGATACATACCCTGCAGCAGATTGGGCATATCTTTGGGTCAAAGGCCACCTGCAAGAAATGCTTTAATGGGATAGCAGACTAGTGGACTTTGAGGTACAGGAGATACCTCTTCCAGATCTCTAAGTACCTCTAGTCTGGAAGAGCCAATTTGATTTTCTCAGATCATGGAGTGATATGGTGAGAGTCCTGTATTCATACTCTGGACACATTTTGTGCTCTGTAATTATGTGATCAAATGAAGTTTCACCTGCAATTTAATCCAGACATTTTAGGGCCTGTGTTTCCTTTCATCTGTTGTCAGGAGTTAATATGCTGGGTGCCATATAAGACAGAACTAAAAGAACAACTGCTACCATAGGGACCTTACAGACTGAAAGAAAAGCACACATAGAGAAAAATCAGTGAGAGGTCCAGAGCAGGGCAATAATAAATAAATTAAAATCCAATGAACTGAGAAGTTCAATATCAGCTGTAGTTCAGTTTTACTCTTTTAATGTGATGGAGAAGGCAGTTAATTGATTGTAAGTCCTGCTGATGTGAGCCTTTTAAAGTGTGTGAGCAGCACGTCCACTGAGACTGGGGCCTGTGTTGTGGATGGATAGGTTATGGAAGAATTACGATTAAGAGATGGAAACAGCACGCCTGGTTGTTAAGGGCAGAATGACCGCATAAAGAATGATAGCCATCATAGAGGCATATCTTGGTGCAAGACTTTGCAGGTGAAGAAAAAGAATTTAAACTGATTGGTCAGGCTCAGAGAGTAGATCAAGAGGTTAAAACTGAGATGATAAAATTTGAAGGGTGGGTGAAGTGATTGTCGAACGGAGGAAAAGCAGCGATATCAGGTGGTTTCTGTGCAGTGACTGCCAACGTGCTCACTTAGACCACAGGCAGACAGGAACAGGATAGAAGAGAGTGTCCATTAGCTCGTACAGCAACTTCACTTCCCCGACCCAGAACACACAGTAACATCCTGCTGACCCGCAATCCAGTACCAAGTGCAGCTCAGGCACCATTCAAAGTTGACCCCCAAGAGATTAGCTGCATCTCCTTTACCCAAGTTTTAAATTGATGTAATTCTGTGGCCTTCAGCAATTTTGGATTTACGTTGGCCTGTAACCTGTTCTCTAGACACAGAAAACAGTACAAGAAGGTAAGGCTCCCTCTGTACTTGTAACTCATCAGGAACACAGGACACACCTGAGCAAGGGCAGCAATCATCCCTACTGCAGCGTGTAGTGAACACCTTTGCCCAGATTTGGCCCATGCCAACCAGTGCTTCCCTAGGTAATGTTTCCTTAGCAGAGCAAGGAACAGCACAAGCTGGGGCACACTCCTGACAGACATCCAGCCTGTTCTCAGGACAAAAGCTGTGCCATGCCAGCTTGATCTCGGGTGCTGGACTATGTCATCTCCTGTAATAGCAGTAGCCTCAGGGTTAAGTGAGCTGTCTGGATCTGTCAAGCTGGTTGCAGCTTGGCAATGTCTCCTGACGTTTCCAAGCTTAAGTCTGGAGAACTTCAGCTGTGAAAGGTTTCTATCACAGTCTTGAGTGTCGTCTGTGCAGTGTTGCATTGGGATGTATGACAGATCCATCACATTTTTTAAAAAGAAAATGAGATACTAATGTAAATGACAGTTTGTGCTCTCCTATTTATGCAGATCACAGCACCATTTTAACATACATTCAGCTTTCACAGAAGCAGACATCTCTGCACTTTTAAAGCCTATCATTTTTTGTCACTCTTTTGAGCCCTGTTGAGAGTGAAGAATTCTCCCACTATTTTTTTAATTCCGGTTTCAGAGGCAGGTTTTTGCTTTCTATTTAGACCAGTCTGTGATGCAGTAGTTTGTATACTGAGAAGGGATTGTAACTAGTAATTGTGTCCCTTGTCTGTGGTCCGCTTTCGTACATTGTTTAAAACCTTAAATTGTAAATCATCCTATTTACATAATTTCATCTTTGTAATTCATTGCCCATTGAAACTTTCCATGCTAAGACTACCGTTCTTCTCTATGTCCACCGATGCAGAATGTTCTACCAGTAGGCCCACCTTGTGCAAAGGGCGAGATGAAATACTGTGGAGCTATTAGATAGGAGGTGAATGGCATAAAATGTATGCATGCACCTTATCATAGAATCATAGAATCATTAAGGTTGGAAAAGACCTCAAGGATCATCAAGTCCAACCCAACACCACCTAACTCACTAAACCATGTCCCTAAGCACCACATCTACACGTTTCTTGAACACCTCCAGGGATGGTGACTCAACCACCTCCCTGGGCAGCCTGTTCCAATGTCTGACCACTCTTTCAGTGAAGAAATTTTTCCCAATATCCAGCCTAAAGTTCAAGTTATGACACTTGAATTTCAGCATGCACAAGAATTCTGTGATGATCTACCTGACTACGTTACCATGAGATATGAAGGTTTCTGCTGTGCTCATGAATGAAGGATAGGCTTTTAATTTCTGTGGTCAATAGCAACAACAGTAATTTCTAGGGAAATTGTAAACTGACTAAACAAAGACCATGTATGTCTGTTGCTGATGGAATAATATGACTTTGAAGTACAGTTCAACCTCACACAAAGATTGTCTTTGTAATACTGCAAGAGCCACTGAGACATTAGATTAATTTATGCTTCATAAGTGCAGAACACAAATATTTAATCTCTTCAAGGACTGAAGGAACTGACAGTAGCCTTTTGAAAAGACAGTCTAAACAATGAATTAGTGATGTGAATAGATACAGTCATAAAATATAAAGAAATAAGAAGTCCTCATGCTTAGTAAGTAAACTAATCACTAAGAGCTACTTATATCCCTCATGCAGATTCATGAACCTAAGGGAATTACAAAGGAATTCTAAATTCCTTTGAAACATTTACAATTGACTCTATTCAAAACAGAATACATCTCTTTTGCAGTGGAGAAATTTTAACCTTTTTGTGCTCTCTATAGGCTGTTCTAGACAACAGGCTCACTGACACTAACAAATGTATTTATATAGGATAGCTACAAGAAAGAAATAAATTCTGATCCTGATTTTACTCAATAATTGAGGCAGAAAAAGATTAACTGAATTGTCCAAATTTAAACAGGAATTCTTAACGGCAAAATCATAATCTGACTTATGAATCTTGTTGCGTGACCTTTCCCTTTCATTTTGAAAAATAAACTTTTTTTTTTTTCTCAAACACGCCAAACCCATAAGCATTTCATCTATTTTAGCCTACCCCTAAAATTTTAGCCTAGTTTTGGGCAGAGCTTGTGAGAATAATGCTGACTTCTTGCAAGGCAGAAATAGCATTATGCATTTTTTTTGGATCATTCAGTGTTTCTGAATATATGTACATGATATAACTTTGGAATAAACTAATAGCTTCTTTTTCAAAAATACAAAACTACTGTTTCAGTGTAAGGCTTCTTTATTATGAAATTAACAGTAAGATCTCCTAGTTACATGAAGGTAAAGCATCCTTCAGAATATTCTTGTTAGAACTTTCATTTGATTCGTTAGTCCTGTGCAGCCAAATTAGAGGACAGGCACATGAGTTATACAATATAGGCAGATCATGTGAGCAAAGTCTCCATGGAAACTGCCTAATTTCTGCTTTTATTTAATTAGAGTTGTCCATTACCTCTCCAAATTAAATTTAATTTAAATTCATATGTCAGTCACTTTTTAAATTGCATATGACTTTTTATCTGTCACTTAATGAGATCTCTAGTAGGCTGTATTTTAGCAGAGTGAGTTTATTTAACAGTTGAGTTTATAAACAAGATGTTTGTGTGACAGCTCAGCTTATCCAACATTCTTAACATCCTCTGGACTTATTTTCTATGCAGTATCATCTGTACTATACTACCCATTGTTATCAATTGTATATTCTTAACCTCACAAATTGTCAAAACCAGGAACAATTGTTCCGCATGAGTGTATTCACTCATTTTGCTTGCTGTGATATAATTGGGAAAAAATCGTAGTACAAATAAAAAGTGCAGCCAAGACCAACAAATATATAAAATGCATGTATTTGTTAAATGGAGCGTTGAAATAGGCAAAACAGTGTGTCTGTTGTAAGCTGAACCACAAAAACCAGCTTGTCTGATACAGGGATTGAGGTACTCTTAAGAAAAGTCTGAGCTGGCTCAAACTTACAGGGATGTCTGCCTGAGGATATGAGGAACATGAACGGATGTGAGTTATTTAGAAGTCATCAGTCCTCAGTCTTGCCCTACAGAAACATGGTCTGCAAGACCTGATTTTGTCTTTCTCTGAAGAATTGCTGGTTGAATGTGTAGTGAGAGGCTATGGAGTACTCCATTCTTGAACTGTTCTTCTGAGGTGTCTGTGCTTGTAACACACACGGATGGTAAGAGTGCAGTGGAAGGCTGTATAAACTCAAATAATTTCCACTCAGCTGAGACACCAGCAAATATGGATAACAGGGCAAAAAATTAAAAAAAAAAAAAAAGATAGTATTATATACTTACATGTAACCTGTTACTGTGATATTCTGTATCCTAATCTATGTATTCTCAAGCCAGACTTGCACCTTGAGGAAGTGTTACTGTTCCATTTTTCCATATGCAGCTCCAAGTTAGAAGTATCTGACGTAGGTACTAGGTCCAAATTAATTTGTATGCCGGCATGACAAAAGCGCAATGCAGAGGCAACAACCTGCAATTCTGAAAGTGGTATAGGTCGGGTAGCTAAGAGCTGCACTCAGGCCACTCAGCAGGTTTCTGCGTACCTCACTGCATTCATACCGCACAGACACATCCTCTGAGCTTAAGTACTTTTCCAGAATTACTGAAGTTGTCTCTGGCACAAAAGTAACTGTTCTTGATAGGAGAAAGTCACCATCACCACATTATCAGAGTTCAGAATAGCAGAATTGAAATGGTTGTGAATAAAAGCTAAAGAAAATGGCCTGAGAATCATGAGTGGCATTATTATCATCAGCAGTGGGAAGTGCTAAATGTACAACTGGAGGACTGACAATAATTCTTCCTGGAATAAATACCTTAAGGCTAAAAGGCAATATAATACAATATGACTAAACAAAGCTGAAAAGAACAATGTAAAAGATGTTAAAAATTTCATTTATGAATATGATGACACTAGTGATGTGAAAACATCTGTCAAAATTTTAAAAAGAATGTAACACTACTAGAACTGGCAAAAATGAATAGATACTGCAGATAACAGCACCTCAACTGTTTCACGGTATCAGAGATACTGAGTGCATTTAAAAACTAATGGAGGGTTTATATCTGGATATACAAAAATATCAGAGTTATTAAATAGCTACTTTGTTTCTGTCTTTTCAGAAGAAGAGGGTGGCGATCTGCTCAAGTCGGGCTTCAGTTTTCCAGGGACGCCAGAGGAGGAGCTAGGTACAGATATCATCTCTCAGATAATTGTACTGCTTGTACATCCAGAGGCTGGGTGCAGCCGTGGGGTGAGGAGGCGGGAGGCTGCTCTGTGGTACAGCCTTTCTCCAGCCACAAAGCCCACAGCAGTCATGGCACCAGGCGGTGTTAATGAGAGTGGACAAAAACCTCTCAGTCCAGTCCTTCTGGGAATTTCTCACCTGCTATATAAGGTTAGAGAATTGAAAGCAGAAAAACATCAGATTTGGGTAACATCCAGGCAACCAAGAGGTTAAAAGAAGGTGTTTAAGGAAATTATCAACTTTTCTTATTTTATCTTTTTCTTTTTGTCCTACCCCTTAGAAAATATAATTGCAGAAAGAGTTTCCAATGTTACCTTTTAAATTAAAAAAAATTACAGAGGAAAGGAGAAGCTCATAGAGCCCATGAATGAAATCTTGATACCTCTGTCTCACATAGTAAAATGTCCCACTGGCTTCAGTGTAGCCAGATTTGTGCCTTTTAGATTGTGCAAAATTGAGTTTCTGTTCCTGGAATTTCATATTCAGATTGTCACTGTTTTATGTGAAATCTATCAAATTTTTTATTTCTATGCAATTACTTTATGTAGTTATTTTTGCAAGAGAAATATGGAAAGTGGTTTCTGTGTGTTTGCTAGTTAAAGCTCTCTTTAGTCAAAGTGAATGTACTTACATTTCAGAAGTTAGTGTAACAGTAATTTTTCTCCTTTTATGTTTATGCTCATGTTAATACATTGCAACAGTTTATTTTGTATTATTAGGATTTTTTGTATTTGACAATAATATTATAAACTCTCACCCTGACCTTATTCTTGCACATTGATAGGAAGATAAGTCATAGTTGCTATATTAAGAAAAAAAAAAAACAAAAAAAAAAACCAACATTTGAACAAGGGGCATGATTTCAGGCAGAGAATGTCATTATGTTTAAATAATCTCTTAGAACAGGATTTTCTAAAACAAGTAGTGTTACCACTCAGTTAGACCAAGTCAGGGAGCTCCATAAATGTTCAGTATAAAAATATCTGTATTGGACTTGTTTGTCCACTTAATATTAAAAAATTAGAAAAAAAGCTACAGGATAAGTTTCAAAGATCAGACAGAAGGATGCATTAAGGAAGAGACAGAACAACCTTCAGGCAGTTTCTGGCTTAATTAAAATTGTGTAAAAGGGAAGATACAGTTAAACATGAGGCTCTCTAGGAATCTCACAATTGAATCCTATCGAGGAGTCATGGAATGAGCACATCTCTCAGCCTTCTTGGACATTTGGGGTTCTTTCACCCTGCTTCCCATTTCACAGCACACAGAAAGGAGTTCAGATGCCCCGGGGTAGAATTCATCTCATCTAACAGTTGGAAGGTAATTCAGATGTAGATGTCTGGACTTCCTTTAGAGTCAATGAAGAGTGGTAGACTTTTCTAGGACATAGCAGATTTGGCCTACTTTAGAAGCTTAACATAGGGTAAAATGAATCATGCCCTAGAAGTATGTCAAAATTGTTCTTCTTCCCATTTGGTTGAGAAAGAACTGCAGGATTTCTGAAGCCAGAGTAAATGATGTATAAGTCAATAGTATTAAATGTTAGGTGTCTATAGGAGTAAAGACCCTCATATGAAATAGGTGATCAAAAATTAACACAAAGATATGTGCTAAACTGATCAATCATCCAGCATCTTGATTAGGAAGAAGATGGGGGATTAGTCAACAGAAATGAGGAACTGGAAAGTAAAAACAAAAATAAGATCACAACCAGACTACAAAGAAGCTAAGCTGCTTTCAGAAACTTCAGCTATTTATGGCCCCCTGACTGAAAAACAAAATATGCTAAAAGCAAGGAAAGATCTGTCCTTGCTTCTGAATTTTGGTTCCTTATTGCAATCTTCCAAAAGTAAGTACCAAAGATTGCTAGGTATTGAATGGAGAGAGATGGATGACTTTAATATTTTTGTAAGGAAATCCTGTCCTCCTGACTTAGCTGCTGAACTGAAAATGGCCAAAATAGGTGGACTGGATACCATCAGTAATGTAAAAACATATGATGTCATAGAATCGTAGAATGGTTTGGATTGGAAGGGACCTTAAAGATCATCTAGTTCCAACCCCCCTGCCATGGGCAAGGACACCCTCCACTAGACCAGGTTGCTCAAAGCCTCATCCATTCTCCCTTAGAGAGAATCACTGTAAAATAAGAAGGAGCTTTCTATGGAAGATGAAAATTGGGAAGACTTTTATAAAAGTTTTGGGATAGTTACATTCAGTGTAGACAAGCTCTGTAGTAACAGCTGTGCTAGTGATTAACACCGCTACAGACTGTCATCTGTCTGTCCCCCAGTGTTGTGTTCCATTGCTTTAAGATTTGAGCATAAATCCATGAACTGAACATAACATTAGTGAAAAAGCTACAAACTATTAGATCTTTCTCAATCTCCACTCTTTTTTTGCTGTTGCACATGTATAAAGTTAGACATTCATTGGAGGGAAATTTGAATCTGGATGGATAATCCAATCACTGGGCTATGGAAATGCGCACAGTCTCTCTCTCTCCCCCCACCCCCTTCCAATGACTATGTCATTATTTTGTATGGACAGCCTCAGCCTGAAGGACAAGAACGTCTGTTAGAGACATTCATTCCTGAAAAAAACACAGAAAGGACTTTCCTTGAGAAGTAAATTAATTGCCCCAAATCAAGGCAGAGTAGAGATTATATTCTTTAAGGTAGCTCTAACTGCAGGGCCATTCATTTTTCTAGACTCTCACTGTCCCAAGGAGCTTCAAGTTACGATCTCTCCGGTATTGAAAAATCTCTGGCTCCAGGCCCTTATTTGTAAAATGGGTTTAATATTTCCTAGTGAGGTTTCAGGGCTTTGGTGGGGATTAATTAATGTTTGCGCAGTATCTCACCAGAGTGAAAACGCTGAATAGTCACTAAATAATGTTATTAATACAATGATCCACTGCCTTAATTTGGAAAAGGTATCAAGGGACAGGACTGATCTCAACTCTTTTACATTATTGATTCTATAAAAGATTGCATTATTTAAAACAGGCAGAAATGCAGTGGATTACCCAAGAAATGCAATGCTTACTCAAGCATTCATAGTCTGTTTGCAAGAACAGTATTTCATGGGTTTTCTGTTACCACATATTTGTTAACAGAGTTCAGGATGATAAGTATTGTCATGGTTACAAGATTCACACTCACACCAAAAATTGCTACTCTTTTCACTAGGAATATCTCTATCTCAGATAAGCAGCTGATAAAGGCAGCAGGGAATGGTGGTAGGAGCAAGAAATCTGACATGCATGATCTCAAGCAGCTCATTCGAAGTCTCATAGAAACTGGAGTTCTTCCAGTTCCAAGCTTTCTTCTAACTGGTGGTTATACAGTCTCAACAATATTAATGTATTAGAACATAAACATTTGATAAAACTACTCTTCTCTATGCAAACTGCAAATTTCTCAGTTATATATATTTAGGACATGTATAGGGTAAAGCAAAAATTTGCTTTGGGTGTCAAAAACAAATAGTGCAATCTTAACAAGAGACATATGGAAAATGTGCCATGTGCAAATGGCATTCAAATAGCAAAAGAAACCTGTGAACAGTGTGAATTCTTCTTTAAATATAGATTTTTAATAGCACATGCACAGAGTAAAGAGGGGGAAAAGATTATTGCAAAGTTATTTATTTTAGCTCCTTTTTATAGGTAAGGAAAACATTTATTTTACACAAGTTTAACACTTAACAGCTTCTAATGTTAAGCAAAGAAAAGGAACTCACACTAAAGGCTTTTTGTTTCAGTAAACTACTGTTTTCTCTTCAGGAAAGGATATTGAGTTGATGTTGAGAAGAAGGTTAAAACCTACAAAACAGGTTGCAGTTACTAATAATGCTCTTAACCTGCCCCAACTGCAAAGTAAACTGTAAGGGAGTTTAAGGGCAGGTTACGAAAATGTATTTTTATTTCACAGTTGATGCTGTCATGCTTTTGATTAATTGGTACAGTTCAAGTGTCAGACAGTAACTCATGGTTATTCAATCACTGTTGATTGCATGATCATGCCTTTATGACCTTATGTGTTGAAAGGAAGAAAGGATATAGCTGTTCTCGAAATAAAAAATAAATAAAGACCTGACTTTCCAGTCTGTCTGTCTTTCTACCCAATTATCCAGCCTTCCTCAGTGCAGTTAGTGTCTGAACACTTTGCACTTTTCGTGGTTTTAGCTTCATATAACAGGCACGACAAGAAATTTTCCCAAGGACAGATGAGGGGTTGGCAGTGGGCGCTTGCCTCTCCTCTGCGCCAGATCCGTGTCTCAATGCGCCTACCCTCAGAGCATCCAAGGGTGGTTAAACAGCTGTAGACTTTGACTGGAGGTGGTGGGTCTTCAGTCAGACACAGGGCTTGGCCACACAGAATAAAATGCTGCAGTGACACTTACCCCTGTAATTAGCAGGCACAGTACCAAATACTGTATTTTAAATTCTTAGATGGGCATTATCCCAGGGATTCAGACACTGAGTGCTTCCCTGCTTTTTGACACTAACCCTCAGAGGTACAGAAGTTACTTTTATTCTTGTGCTATGGGGAACTGAGGTAGGGACTCTACAAGAAATATCCACAAAGGTTAACTTCAGCCCAGTGAGGCAAGGTCAAGCCTCTCAGTGGCCACTGTCATCACTCCCCATGGCCTTATCCTGGACCATACAAAAACTTCATGGCTGGAAAGGAAATCTTGGCTGCAGATTTCCCAAGTTAATCCTTTACTCACAGGACTATCTTTCCTCCACATAATAACATTTAGACAGCTGGCTTGCTATGGAGATATAAAAGTCTTTTAAACTTACAAGAGGTTTTAAATATGAGATGCCCTGATATGTCTCTGTGTCGCTGTCTTTTTTGCTTTTTGTGACTGGCTGAACAGATACTGAAAAAATAGCCTCTTTTTTTTTTATTTTTTTTTTATTCCATCATACCTCTAAATAATTCCACTTCAAATCTTTCCTTTTTCTGTACCCAAAAACTGTAGGGTAAAAGTTTACTGATGTGATGATAAAGACCACAGGAAATGTTAATGAAATAGTGGGAAATGTTTTTCAGAAAATAAATGTTGAACTTTAAATTACTTTTAGTTATGCTTGAGAGCTTATTCCATGAATTACTTTCAGTCACAGAACAAAATCATATCATATGCCCTGAGCATCATATAAAACATGCTAACTATCCTGCATTTTAATTATAGGCTATTCTCAACAAATGCTTACCAACAATCTGCAGACCAGAAGCTATTTCTAAAAATTAAACACCTCATAATGTCAGATAACTCTGCAAAAATCCCATTAGGCCCCAGGTCAATTCAAAAACAGGAAAAGATATTTGTAAGGACATAAGATTAATTAAATGAGTTATTTGTTATGAATTATTCATCCATTTCTACTACAGAATACAAAGAGGTTTACACATCCATTACTTTGCCAAAAACAAATATTTTTGTTCTAAATGATTGGTTCATTCTGACAGGGCTGTCCAGCTGAGGAGGCTCCTAAGTTCAGTTGCAGAGGAAATAAATATGTTTTTTTGCGAATTGGGAAACTTTATCCCTTTGTTAGACCACATCTGGGCTACCGATTCCAGTGTCTGCACTGGAACAAATGAAAGACCTTTCCAAGGAAAAGAGAGAGAGAGAAGTGAGGAGAAGGTGAAGCAGCGCAAGGGAAATTTCACAGATGGGGTGTGGGATGTTAGCAAAAGAGGGATGCTTTTCTCTCCCTCGTGTCCTGCTGACCTCTGTAACACCTAGGTGCATAGTGGATCTGCAACATTTACTTCCCCGCAGGGAGTGCAACAGCTGCAGTGGAGATGGGAGACTGGCTCATCTGCTTTGCCATGCCTGCCTTCTTCATTGAGTGTTTCACTGTGTTGTCTCCTTTCAAAAAGACAAAAAATGTGCAGCCTTTTAAATGCATTCCCATGATGAGCAGCTGAAATTATCTGCTCTCCGTTCCTCCAGAAAAAAGTTACTGTGCTCCACCTCCAGGTTCATTACAGGCTGCTGAGGCTCTGTCGAGGGCAGGACAATTTGTGTTGGCGCAACCAGGGGTGGTGGGAGTGCTTCCAACGTGGAGGTACGTGACCACAGCTGTCTCTCACAGTGCTGGCCAATAGGTCACTGACTCAGTCTGTCTTCCTAAGGGGATTTGCAAAAGTGTAACTAGTACAGCAGGGTAAACACCAGCAAATGTTGCTAATACAATCCAGGCTTTCACTGGTGAGTTCAGTTATCGCCTTTCATAATTAATTTCTTTTGCAATTTCATTTGTTTTTCCATCTTTTTACAACGTCATTTCTCTTCACAAATAATCATCAGCATATTAAGATGCCCTGTCTCAAACTTGCCGAAGGTGTGGGTACTTATACCACCACCTCCTCCCAGGAGCAGGGTTCACGGTTTGACCCTTTGCTGCCACATGGAAAATCTGGGTGCTAATGGTTGCGGGAAAAGGCAATTCATATCTGCAGTGTTTCTCACAGACCCAAAACAGAGCCCAGCCAGGCAGAAAAGAGGCGGCACCCTGATTTGAAAAATTCCCAGTCTGAAGGTTATGGAAAGAGGGAGATTTTCTGCCTGTTACTATGACAACAGGTTTAAAAGGAAACTTGTCACCAGGCTGCTGTTTCTTCCTGCACCCCACAGGAAAATCAGGATGAGACCTCCTCCATCTCAGTGGATTGAACTGAGCAGAAAGGTTCACAATACAATAAGAAAGCAGTAGGAGGCAACACCAAGGGTGTACGGCTGAGCAGATAATGGTGAACTCCAAACAGTAAAAGAAATAATTGTTTTGGGTCAGACCAAGGTGGAAACTCTGAATGTTTGGTGAATCAAAAGGCTGCAAAGAACTGATGCTGAAGCAAACAGAAAATCAAATAATTTCCTTCAGTTCTGACAACTGAAAAGCTTTATTAAATGTTTTTTTTAAAAAAAGGTAAAGGGGATTTTGAAATAGAAAGATGTTTTAAACTGATCAGTCATATGTTCTGTGGCAATAATCAATACATTTGAGAATTAATGCTTAGATTATTTCTTTCCCAGAAGAGCACTCGATAAAATAAGCAAAATCTTTAAAATATATATGTGTTTTAAAGAAAGAATAAAAGGCAATTTAGAAGAATAAATATTTTCACTTGGATATAGAAACATTAGTTCTTGCAGACCCCTCAGTATTACAGAGGATGGTAAACTTCCTCCATGAAATGTCATCATAAATAAAGGACAAATTCAGAAGAATTCCAGAAAAGCTAAGCCAAAAAAAAAAAAAAAAAAAAAAAAAAAAGCATTTGAGGAAGAAGTTCATAAATATGAGCATTATTTCTTTCATTTGATTTTCATATAAGAATAAATTATAAATATGTCTTATCAGAAAAGAAACCTTGGAGATTTGGTAGTTACATTCAGCTGAATAGTTGGTCCAAGTGATTTGGATCCTGGGGAGTAAGTCTTGGCTTAATCTATTCTATCAATGGCAGTATTTCAGCAGAACTGGTTTCACCCTTCCATGCCATCATCTTCCTGACTGGGGACCCTTCCAGGCTTCTAACACATTTATTCCAGTCCAGCATGAATTGTGCTTTCTGTAAAATACAGCCCTGACTGGAGGTGATCCTCCTCAGGTGACACCAGGATTCATAGTTAAACTGACCAAGAACTTCTCTCAGCAAATGTTTAGAACTAACCCCAGCCCCAGTGAAGTTAATGGGAGATTTGTCATTGTCATCAATGTGACAAGGATTTCCTTTTTACTTCTGGCGTCG
>NW_010120472.1:50365-53629 GCF_000699245.1 Pterocles gutturalis
CCTGTGTACATCTTTGAGCTGTACTACGCAGTTACTTTGGCTTTCTTTAATCACTGAGAAAATTGTTGCAGTTTTAATGACACCAAGGGAAACTGATTGTCTCCTGTATTTGACCTAGTAACTGCAAGCAGCAAAATTTTCTCCTTTAGGAAAAGAAATCCATAAAGCCAGGCACAATAAGGAACAAAAGAAGTTTAATGGTGTTGGACTAGCTTTTCTGGTCTATATTTGGAAGCATTATAACCAGCTTTCTTATAACCAGTTGTTCAATGATATTCACATAGTGAAGCCCTGGTTGACTCCATACAGCTGTATTTCTCCAGAAGAAAGCTTATGTGTTAGTTTAGGTCAATCTAATCTTGGTGCTTCACACTTTTTCCAAAAGCTTCACTGACCATACAGATTCTGTGGAAAAAATATTAGTCATAAATCATTTTGTGGTCTTACCTCTGTCACAGCACTGTTGAAATGGTGAATAGTGGCAATGTACTTCAAACGTGAAAAGTGCTGTGAAGGTCTGTGGTCTTACAAGTTGCGGCTGAGGGAGCTGGGGTTGTTTAGTTTAGAGAAGAGGAGGCTGAGAGGAGACCTCATCACTCTGTACAGCTACCTGAAAGGAGGGTGTAGTGAGGTGGGTGCTGGCCTCTTGTATAGAGTAACAAGTGATAGGACAAGGGGAAACAGCCACAGATTGCACCAGGGGAGGTTCAGGCTGGATATTAGAAAAAATTTCTTCACTGAAAGGGTGATGAGCCATTGGAACAGGCTGCCCTGGGAAGTGGTGGAGTCACCGTCTGTGGAGGTGTTCAAGAAACGTGTAGATGTGGTGCTTAGGGACATGGTTTAGTGAGTTAGGTGGTGTTGGGTTGATGGTTGGACTTGATGACCCTTGAGGTTTTTTCCAACCTTAATGATTCTATGATTCTATACTAGGACATCATACACTTCAAACCAATGGAAATTAATTTTGCATCATCCTGAGGACTCCCTGCATCTCTCCACTCCAAACCCTGGAGCTTCTTGCATATCCAATATTACCTCTCATGGATTTCTGTCCTGTCCTTTGTAATGGCATGGGCACAATATTGTGCCTCTCATCCTCCCCATACAGTCCAAATGCTCATTCTTCCACCCATAAAATGTGGGATATCATAATTCCTCAAATACTGTTTCTACCTTTGTCCTTTTTCACATATGGCACACCCTGCTTTAACATGTCCCTGGTCACAGCTTTCTCCGGGGATCACAGTTCTCTGTGCTTTTCTTACTCCAAGTATACTGCACTATGTGTCCCCTCAAATTCAATATCCCTGCCTCCCACCCTGCCACTTCAAATGTCCCATTCTCTCTCATCTACAGTTATTCTGCACTCGCTTTTCTCTGATCATGCTAATTTATCTCAGAAATGAATCCCTTGTGATGTTGGATTGCTGGTCTACTAACCTCTGTTTGAAAGATGGATGAGCTGAAGTTAGAGAATTGTTGTGCTGAACAGTATGTTTGGGTGCCATCAAATAGTTGTTCTACCTGCAGACATCTGCGTCAGTGCTTGAAACTGTGACTGTGCTGAATAGATGGCAGCACTCCATGTGCTCCGTACTTCTCCCTTTGGGTTTTCTGATTTTGCTCCAAATTGGTACGTCCTGGTCACTGATGCTGTTTTAGGAACAGAATTTGCATGTCCATTTTTATCTAACACAGGAGTTATAAAAATCATCCTTCCCCCTTGGTCATTATTGGTCATGTGGTTCCACTGAATTAGCTTGGGCTGACAATTTTCCATGTTTTAGCATTAGACATATGCCTCAGATCACCTAAATTTATATATTTATGATGTAGTTTTCTGCATCATAACTTGTCATCCACAGCTTTCACTGTAGTTAGCAGAGATAAATATATTCGTGAAGGGTGATATTCATCTGACATTTTTTAGATACGTAGTTCAGGCTGAGATGAATCATGTCAGTTTCTCACACTCCAAGATAAAACCACGTCCATGCAGTGTATTTGTAACAACATTTGGTCCATGTTATTCGTCAAATCATATCTATATATTGGTTGGAAGAGTCCTGTTTACATAGAATGACACTATGAAGGCAACAGTGTAACTGTATGGACTGATCACATCCTCTCGCTCCCTTTGGTCTACTGGTGTGAACACAGCCATACGTGCTGCCGCAAGGACTGCTCAGGATCCTGAACAGAGAGGTATTTCATTTTCAGGCTTAAGTGTCAGAACAAGACAGGAATCCACATTCAGCCCACGGCTGGTGTTAGTTTGACAGCCTTGGGTATTTTGGTATTTGGCTTTAGGTCCTCAGAACTACCTACTTCTGTCCTTTGACCATGCAGGGAGAGCAGGTGCATGAAGTACCTTGTTGCAATAGTCCTGAGAGAGCCCATATGACTTATTTTGGAGGGGATACTACCCCTCAAACTTCCAATGTTTCAAGTAAGCAGCCTGAGATGTTAGACAGGAATTCACAGATAGATGAACAGGTGAATGCACTGTGTGCAGTGCAAATGCATCAACCCAGTGTAACAGAAAATACAAGTCATCTTCTAAAGCTGAAGGTTAAAGTTGGTAGTCACCCAATCTTTGCAGTTTTATGTAAATTTAATACAAGGTGTTGTATTTCCAACTTAAATATGTTGGAAATCTCACGAGACCAGAGTAGCAGCTTAAAGCATTTTCAGAAATTCTTCCTTGCACTTGGCAGGTTAGTCACTGTTCACAATCCTTGGAAACAGTAATTTTCAAGGCTAGAATAAAACAGGGAAAAATACTATAAGTTAATGAGGAAATAGTGCTCATCTAATACTACTTACTGCAATCCTTGGGCAGACAAGTCTCCAGCTAAAATGTCTTATATATGCATTTAAATATTTAATGGATACCTATTTGATTAATGTACTTGTTTTTACACTATTTACTATTTGTATTAGTTATAATTTAGACTGCGAGTATATTTTTTTCATAATAGTTTGCAGCACTAATTGAGCTGAGTGAAACAGCACAATGCAGTAGTCTGGTTTTCTACACCACATCTTTCTGAAAGCTAGAGTAGGTATCTCTTTTCAGCAGTGCATTTTACTGGTTACACTACTCAGAAGAGCTGTTTCTTCTCCAATGAAAACAGCACAAATGCTTCAGACGGGTAATCAGTTTACCAGGGGGCTTATAAGGTTAAGGCAATTTAAAGTAATTTCTCAATAGAAAAAATAAGTGCTTTACAATAAATAAATGAATAAATAAATAAATAA
>NW_010120473.1:0-5373 GCF_000699245.1 Pterocles gutturalis
AAGGCCCTGTGCTTTCTGCTAAAGTGCCTTCATTTCATTATCATTAAATTTGCCTAGTAATTAGATTTCAGTGCATGAATATTTTAAAAAAATGTAACAGACAGGCTGTCAAAAAAAAAGCATGACAACATCAATTAGATAATTTTTTAGACAGAGACATTCATAAGCAATTAACACAGATTTCCCGGGTCTGGAGACTTTTTTTTTCTTTCTTTTCTTCTTTTTTTTTTTTTCTCTTCCAGCCTTGTGTTCTTCACCTGAAATCAAAAGAAAGAGAAAATCACTGTAAACATCAGCACATCCATTTCTGCAAATTCTATTTTTTTTTTCCTGGTTTGCCAACATGCTAACATGATCCCAGTGCCGTTTTCCCCTCTCGCTGGCCGTACAAAAGCCCTTGCTTAGCATGCTCCGGCGCTCCTCTCCCCTGCCTCCCACCCCAGCCTGGCTGAACACAGGCAGGCACGAGGTTGGGTCATCCATCAGACCTCCCCACTCCTGCAGGACCAGATTAAATTAAGGTTGCATGAAGGTTCTGTCTTGATCTTCAGGCGTTTCTGCTGAAAACAGGGATTTTGATCACTATTTGCATAATTGTACAGTTCCGTATTCACCGGGTCCCTAATTATACGATCTGTGTTCGACACCGCTCCAGACGAGGGGCGGCTTGCGAGGGGCATACTAAACCGGCTGCTCCGCCGCTATCCCCTACATCCCCGGGCCTGATCCTGGCTCTGGGTGAGCTTGAGTCTGATCCCCTTCCCACCGCTCCTGTCCTCGGCAGGGACAGCCCCTCCCGACCCTATTCGTGTGTGAGACGCCCACCGAGCGCAACCCCCAGGAAGAGGGGCTGTGGTTGGGATGCCAGTCCCTGCTCTACAGCTACCGAAACGACTCCCTGCATGGCCACCATCCTCTGATTTTCACCCCAAAGGGATGCATTCGAGGTGCTGCACCGCGACCCTCTGCCTTGCCCGTGCTACACGTTTCCAACTGGACCAAAAAGGTGGATGGAAAACAGCCTAGTCCCAAATTTCCCCCTTTTTCCCCCTTTCCTCAGCACTCCCAGAAGAACCTACCTACTATCTAAAAGGATGACGCAGTGAGGGGGGTGCTGGGCTCTGCTCTAAAGGGACAAGTGATGGGACAAGAGGAAACGGCCTCAAGTTGCGCCAGGGGAGGTTTAGGCTGGAGATTAGAAAAAATTAATTCACTGAAAAAGTGATCAAACATTGGAACAGGCTGCCCAGGGAAGTGGTGGACTTATCATCCCTGGAGCGGTTCTAGCACCGTGTCCAGGTGAAAAAGGGCTGCTGGACGTGGTTGGTGGGTGTTGGGTTGACAGTTTGACTTGATGATCCTTGAGGTCTTTCTCCAGCCTTGATGATTCTAATGCAAACCTCATGTGCCAGAAAGAAATCCAGCCCAGGGGCTGTTTTCCAGGATGATTTGAGATCTGAGCTACCTTGGAGGTGGGGGTAGCACAGGGTAGACTCCATCCACGCCTGGAACCAGCGCAGACCCCAGGTTGCGTTTCCCATACGGCTGATACGGGGCCACCAACCCCGCGGATGTGCCTGGGAAGGAGCTGGTTGCTCACAATCAGCTTTTTGCACTTCCAGGGGGACAGTTTCTGATCATAGAATCATTAAGGTTGGAAAAAGACCTCAAGGATCATCCAGTCCAACTGTCAAACCAACACCACCCAACCCACTAAACCATGTCCCTTGAACTCTTGAAATGGGGGGATTTTATTTCAGCCAGAGCTTCCAAAACTCCTGGTTTTGGTCCTAATTCAGATACCCAGAGAAGCTGTGGATGCCCCATCCCTGGAGGGGTTCAAGGCCAGGCTGGATGAGGCTTTGGGCAACCTGGGCTAGTGGGAGGTGGCCCTGCCCATGGCAGGGGGGGGCACTGGATGGGCTTTAAGGTCCCTTCCCACCCAAACCATCCTATGACTTGATGACCAGGACTAAACCCCTGAGATATTCTGGAAAAGGGAGGTCTTTCCTCTGCACATCTCAAGTCCTTAAGAAATCAAGTCCTTATTGTGACAGAGCCCTGTAAATGCTGAAAGCCTGACCAGACCCCAGCTCCTGAGCTTTTTCCATGCCACAGAAACCCTGTAAACACATCTGTACCCCACATGCCCACTCCTGGGGACAGGTCCCAGCCCCCGTGCAAAGCCAGCGCCACTCAGACCCAGCATTAGGTCCATGCCCAGGTTACAAGAACAACATTTTGCAGTAAACCCCACTTGGGGCAGCTCAGGACTGTTGCAGACAGGGAGCCAAAATGATCCCTGCAGGTCTTACAGAGCATGCAGCGGAGCTAATTAACGTACTGGGAAGAGAAAACTACGACAAACAAAAAAACCCAAACCCCAATCATTTGACCTAACCAGAAAAATGTGAAAAACCTGCATCTATGTTATTTTTTTATTGTTACTATCGCCGTGGTCATCATCTCCGGCAAAGTAAGAATACACAAAACAACCACACACAAAGAAAATCCTAGACCTCAACTCAGGTCATGCCTTCCTAAAATCTCCTTTGCGAGGTTTTATCGGCAAGAGCAGGGAGTGGAAGCAGTTGGTACAAGCAGCTGAAAGGCCAAATCAAAAGCATGTGAGCAGATTAAAGAATCAATCTCTCCATTTGATGCAGAGGAAATCCCGCTAATTATAAAGAAGGGGCTTATTTCCTGGAGTCACTCTGTTTGAAGTCGTCAAAACTAGTAACACTTAATTACTCTACTTTATGGAATATATAACACCGAGGCCCTTCTCCCACTCGCCAGTCCTGCGATGCCATCGCTGGGGTTTCCAGAGGGTTGCGGTGATGTTCCTCCCATACCTATGCACTTATCTATTCACATGAAGCCCTTAACAGCCCTGGCATGAGACTGCGGGGAAGCATTTAAATGTGCTTTAAAAGGAGGTTATAATGAAAAAAAAAAACCAAAAACAACCCAGAGTGATTTAACCATGCAAGCTACCGGGCTATTATCGCAAGCGTGTGTGCATTGTGTGCGCGCTGTGCCAGCAAACACCTTCCAGATTGGGGATTTAGAATTAAACCAAAGCAAAGGCTGCCCAGGGAAGTGATGGAGTCCCCATCCCTGGAGGGGTTCAAGAAACGTGTCCATGTGGGGCTTGGAGAAGTGGTTTAGTGGGTTGGGTGGTGTTGGGTTGGGTGGTGTTGGGTTGATGGTTGGACTTGATGATCTCTGAGGTCTTGTCCAACCTTCATGATTCAATGATTCTATGATTCATCCTATTCCTTGAGAAGGGAGGGGGACTGGCAGTGGTGGTACTGAACCACAGCCTCCACAAGCGCTTAAGCAGCCCCTCGGACCTTGCTGAGCCATCTTAAGTAAGAGAAGAGTGAGATTTGGGGTTGTGGACACATCTAGGTTCCATTCATAATACAGAAAAAAATCCCCAGCATCCTTCTTTTGAGGAAAAGAAAGAGTGATGGAGCCATGGGATGTTCTCACAACTGGTATAAAGATGTTTAATATCAAGGGATGTCCTGTTTTCCTCGTCTCTCCAGGTGGCCATAGGGCAAACCTGGTCCAGGCTGTGCTTTGCTCAAGGGCCAACAGCTCCCAGTCTCATAAAACAACCACGGTAAAGCTCCAGGTTTTGGAGCCAAGTGATGAACTTGGAGGAGAATCACAGATTTTGTTAGAAAAACAAATAGCAATAACCACACTTTTACATGTTGAGAAAAACCTTGAAAAACATGACCCAAGAGATTCAAGCGGGGAAACGCAAGTAATATCTTTTTTTTTTTTTTTTAAAGTCTTGCCATTTTTTATGCAATCTCAAGGGGACCTGGATCTTCCCGAGTGCATCCCTGGCACTGAAGCTGCTCCCAGGACCTGAGTCCTTAGGCAAAGCCATCCCTGGCAGGGGACCAAAGCCCACAGGATCTAAACCTGCTCCCAGGATGGGATTAGGGTCTCTGCATCCCCTCGCTCCAGCCCATCGTCGTAAAGACACCTTCCAAGGAGCAGGTTTCAAGAAGCCCCATTTCCATGGCTGGGGAGCACCAGGACAACCCAGGTTCAGGTTTGCCTTGCCCAGCTCTGGCTAGTTATAAGAATTTTTCCAAATTACTCTCTTTTTCCAACTAAGCTGGTAAATTTTAGAGGGGGAGAGAGAAAGGAGCCCACCTCTTCCTTCATCATCACCTACAAACGCCCGCCTGGGTCTATGGGTGCTACACAAACATCACTGTCACTAGGAGCAATAATACATTTTGCTGCTCCGTCCTGGAGTTTCTCCCAAAGAACTGAGTCCAACTGAGGAGATGTGGAGCTACGTGCCGCTGTCTGAAATTCTGCACATACCACCCGGCATCAGGAACATCCCAGGAATGCTGCTTTGGAGTCATGAGGCTTCACAGCCAGGAACTGGGGGTGAAAAGGTTTTGGGGTTTTTTTTGTTTTTTTGGTTTTTTTTTTCCCGAAAAGGGGAGAAATCTGCTAAGCCCAGGTTTGACCTGACTGGGAAATCAAAATAACATTTCCCTGAGCAACACAGGGAATGTTCCAGCATTTAGCCCCTTGCAGGTGATGGGAAGAGTTGGAGATGGACCTGAAATAAAATTCTCACATCCCACTCCCTCTGGAACCAAGAAAAACCCAAGACGAGGATATCACTGATGGGTTTTTTTTTTGCCTCACCTCTTCAGCTCTAAGGTACCAAAGGAGGAAAAGAAGGATGTGCTGCCAGAGGAAAGTCCCCATCTCTGCCAGTTGATGAGAGAGCGGCAAGAAAGGAGTTGGGTTTTATCCAAAGAGGCTTTCTAGGGCTGGAGGCTTTCTTCCCGGCCGTGGGCAGGGATCTGGGCTCCAGATCTCCATCTCAACCCTGAGAGCGGTGACCTGCTGCGGGTGGGAGGGAGCCTGGGCTGCATCCCTGCTGCCCGAGGGATGGGCAGAGAGACAGACTCAAACCCCTATCTTAAACCCGACTTAAACTAATCCTGTCGTACATCAGAACCCCACGCAGTGCTCCGAACAGCGGATCACAACCCAAAGTTTCGGGCACTGCTTCTTCGCACGCTGCCCTGAGACCACGGGCGTTTTCCCCATGCACCCCCAAAAAGGGACACGGCCTCGAGCAGAGGTGCCTAAAAAAAAATAAACACAAGACCTCACCCTTTCCCTAAGTTAAGCAAAGGCTTAAACGCTCTGCTAAGGCGAACACCCACCGCAGCCGAGGCGGAGGGGCGTGGGAAGGGGGTCCCGCTCGCCGGCGGCTCTCTCCGGAGGAAGGGGTGAGCAGGTCGCAGCCCGGCCGAGGTCTGTTTGTCACTTTTCCTTCATTATTTGCAGTTTGTACACAGGCATCATTAGGGATTC
>NW_010120473.1:5462-5812 GCF_000699245.1 Pterocles gutturalis
ACAGTTTGACAGAGTAACTGTAACCCTTGCAAGCTACTCCAGCGGCTTTAATCGGGGGAATAATGGGTCCTGTCTGGCGATGAATAGAATTTAGGGGACAGATTGTTCCACACTCGCCCGGTGGGGTAATTTATTTATGTGCGCACTTGTCAGGGTCAGGAGGAGAAAGGGACGGGGGATCTGTATGCACCGAGGACACCGCCGGCGCTGAAAGGGAAGGGAGAATGGAGCCAAACGCCCCAGATCCCGCTGCTCCCCCCCTCCAGCAGCTGAATGCCTCCGGTGGCCGTGAACTTGGAGGGGCCGAAAGCCCCATTCCCAGGCCCTCGGCACGTCAGCGGGGCCGCCGA
>NW_010120474.1:0-29205 GCF_000699245.1 Pterocles gutturalis
CTGCTCTCATCATCAGCAAGTATTCCAAACTTTCATGAGATGCCAAAAACAGCTGCCTGAACTTGGTCCTCCCCCCCTCAGAAGCCAGTGGAGCCATAAGCCAGCCCGGAAACTAATCTAGAACCATGAAGTGATCTGGAACCAAGAAGTGAGCTAGAACATAGTCTAGAACCATAAAGTTACCTAGAACCTCATCTAGAACCATGATGTGACCTAGAACTGTGAAGCAATCTAGAACCATAAAGCAATCTAGAACCACATCTAGAACCATAAAGTGGTCTAGAAACCAACAAGTGAGTGGGGAACATGGTCTAGAACAATAAAGTGATCTAGACCCAACAAGCAAGCTAGAACATAGTCTAGAACCACCTCCCTGCCAAAACCCCAACTCCAGAATTCATACTTGCACCAACTGCACCAACATCACCCCAGCTCTACAAACAACTGACTGTAAAGGACTAACTGCCTGTCCAAGGCCCTGAGAAGGGAAGGCCTTGTGATGTCTCAAACATATTGGTTGTAAAAAGGAAATAGGCAATAATCCTATTCCTTGCTGATAAGAAGCAAAGAATGCACCAAAGGCTTTACTCCCCTCACTAACCAATTATTACACATTAGAATTATTAGACAAAGAAATTATGAGAAAGGAATCACACCATTAGAGCACCCACAGCATGGTCCTCAAAAGGTGCTACACACTTCTTTTGTTAGGAAAAATACAGCTTTGAAGCTCAAGAAATTTCAGTACAAATACTTTCTCTCATTTTGATCCACACGTCCCCTTTTCAGTTAGATTCCACCGTGATTTTCATGTTTAAGTAGACTCACAGTACAGAAGCTGAAGACAAAATCAAAACAGACAGCATTTTTATGAGTTTTATGTGCATTCAATGACAACGCTGTAACATTAATGTATTTCTTACGCCTGCTATCAAAGTAGAATCCAACTTAGCATATTTCCAGGATAAAGAACAAAAAGTGCGGTTTTGCCAAGTCCCAGATTTACCTCGCATGTTGCAACACACAATATATTTTAGGGTTTCAGCAGCTGTAATCTATAGATTGCACTGCACTAGAAACATATCCCAATCAAAGAACAAAACACACAACCAAACATAGATACACAGTTTCTGGTGAGGAAATTGTGGTGAATGTGCTTGGAAGTTTATACTATTAGGAAAAAAAAACCAAACCCAAACCAACACAACACAAATACCACCACCCACACCAAGATGCAAATATTTTCCAGGGTCCTACTGGCAACTTGTTAATGTTTTTGTTAATACTAACAATAATTTGGAAAAAAACCCACAAAATTATGTAGCAGATAAAAGAGTAAAGCAACCATAATGGGATTGTTTAGCTATATTTAAGCAAAGGATCCAGAAAACTGAAGAGCATACTTTGTTGAATCAGGATATAAAACCTCTGTATGTGGTTCAGACCATCCACAGTTGGTTATGAGTTGGCAACTGAAATTTCTTTAAAATTTGACATTCCACCCTCAATTCCATGCACTGAGGGCTATACAGATAGCCAGATTTTTGTGTGTATATGTAAGTATGTATAGCGCTCACATAGCAGAACAGAATGAGGAAAAGTAAACAAGAGCAAAAAGTTCCTCTTTGCATCTTCCTGCTCCTAGAGCTGCATCTCAGATGACAAGATACACTATGCCTAAATGAGTACTTAAGGCTTAAGCTGTTTCTGGTTTGTCTAAGACCTAAACCCAAGCTCGAAAATCCCAATTCTTCAGACACACTGTGGGCAGAGAGAAACCTCTGCACTCACTTTACAATGCATGAGGATTCCCTTTCCCACATGATTTTTCAAGGTCAACAAAGACCCTTATTATGCTACTTGTGTGTTTGAAGTTAGTAAAAAATTTCATATCATACTGAAGAACTTCACCCATTTCATACTCTTTTTCATAGACTTGTAACGAACCTTGCATTGTTAAATGCACTCCTCCCAATTTCACTTCTGTGTAAAGTGCTGGGAACAGAAATTGAGTTACTATAGACACAGTTAATAGCCAAACAACAAAAACAGAAAGAAAATACAGTTATGGTATCAGAAGAAAGTCTCATCAGCAATGCTGAGTAATTAATAAAAATATTGTTCTAATTCATTAGTTAAAATGTTGAAAGACTGAAACATCTAATTGTATGTTTTTCAATTAAAATAGTAAACTGCAGCACCACTTTCTCAAGAAATGTAGCAATTTCACTACTTTTTCCCTAATTCAGATTTTAATTAATTCAAAAAATAACTGGCACATCTAGTTATAAAATAAAAACAGCTTTTAGCAGCTTATTAAACCTTCAGGTCATGATGCACTCAAGGCTGAAAAAGCTTTAAAACTTAAATTTTTCTAAGAGTTCGCACATAAGAACACGTGTTTTGTAAAATTCTAAGAGGGAAAGATGAGGCAACTGAGCCAACAATAGAGAATGAATGAAGACTCAATGCATACTTGGAAAGGCACCTAGAAGGTGACATCCGTTTACAAGGCTTGATGGTTTAGACGCTGCCATTGAAAGACATCTGGTGTTCCTTTGTCTCTTCTCAAGCGAAGAGCAGGATGAAAATACTTCTTCATATTAAAAAAAAAAAGATACAGCGAGACATTCTACATTAGAAATACAGCGTATTATTAAGGTACTGTCACAAATTCCGTATTTCATACTACTCCTTTTTTTCCAAAAGAATCTGTTTGGCAATACAAAGGAAATGTGACTGTGCTTTGATATGATGACTTTACTTTCATTCTTCTCTTTTGACTGTCTCCCCAAGCACGACAAAAACTCATATAAAGTTGAAAATGTGAGGTAACTGTAAAATGCAGATACATCTGCAAAACACAAACCTAGTTACGAGCATTAAAAAAAACCAAACACCAGTAATATAGAACAAATCAGGTAGATCGAATGAAATTACGCTGACAAGAGGCTAGTTGGAACAACTTGGATACCTCCAGCCATAGAGATAATGAAACAAGAGCTCCTACATTACACCTGAAAGACAGCACCCTCCAGACAATTGCAAGGATACTTCTTAAGGACTGAATCCCACCTTGTAGACAGACATGACGTGCAACTCCACAATTTACTCAATGCTCTTTCTCTGGCGAAGAAAACAGACAGATACTGTTTTCCAAAGCTTTTTAAAATCTTACATTCAATCAACATGCTTTCCCCATTAACAATGAATAATAATAAAAAAAAAAAGACTAAAGAGACTGTATAAAATGCAAAACAATGTAACAATTATTACTATTTGAGATATTCTTTTGAAAGCTAAAAATATGACGTCAGTTGTATACCTAGTTTTGTATTATTAGCTCTCAGTAATAGAAATTATTTGTTAGACAAGTTTTAGAAAGTATTTGTTAGACAAGTTTCCAGAAGACCTGATATCTCCCCTCCTTCAAGAAGCATCATTCACTTGACTGTATGCATATGCTTTCAAATTAACTGTCCTAGGCATGAATAGTCAAATTCTAAAATCTTTTCCTAGTATTTATAATTAAAACTCTCATTAGCTGCTACCAGATCCAATTCTTCTTAGTGAAAAGAAAAAAAAATGCCTTTAGTTTGAAGAGCAAAATCAGGGACAATGAAATCCTGCAAACTCTGTTGTGAATATATTAAAATTATAATTCTATCCCTTCAAACTATAACTTGCTTCACTTTAACTTACTACAGAAAAGTGAAAAGAAATACTGTAACACTCAATATTGCCATTAAAATAAGTTCTCCTTTCCTGGCTTAAGAATAGTAGCCAAGAATTGCATATTCTCGCCCCCATGCTCCTTTCCTCCATCCTGATAAGGATTAGGCACATGCTTAGCTTCACTAACAGGAGTGGTGCCATTTATGTCAATGGGACTACTCATAGTGCACATCCGTTCGATAAGCCAAACATCAAACCAAGCAGCCTTTTCTCAAGGTATCCAGCAACTCCCATTGCTATCAACTACCAGATACTTTAAGCATAGTGTTTCAAAAGCTAAGGTAACTCTTTAAATGCTCTCTAGCAAGAACTTTTTTTTTTTTTTTAAAGCAAAATTAATTTTAAATTGTTTCAATAGAAAGAAGACTGGCAGCACAAGGCCAGTGCTGGATGGTTCTTACTTTTGGCAGGTATCCTGCAATGCCATTCTAAATTTTCTTTGCTTCATTTGGCCACAGTAACTTCTTACTTTTCAAAGAACCAGTTTTCACCCTTACTTTTTCTTTTGGTACTGTCCTTGTTTGCAATGTTCTACTCCAACTCTAAATCCAGACATTGGATTTAGGGAAGCCACCCGCACACCCTGATATAAGCATTTATTTGTTACTGTTCCAACAAATTAAGACCTAACACTTACTCAATATCTCACGCCTGTACGTCAAAAATGTTATTACTACCACAGTTTCTTCTATAGATGCAGATATACTACTAAACATTAGCTTATTCGAGTAAGGGATGGTCAATACTTTAAGAACTGCCCTCCTAAGTGACACAAAAGGCCTATATACCATAGCACTCTGTCTCTGACAGTAACCATTAACAGGAAGAGCGAAAGACACAGGTTCTATGTGGTGACTTCCAACAGAGAAGGTCCCATCTGGACTAGCACAACTGGTAGCTTTCAATGGACCAATTTTCCATAAATACATCTAATTTCTATTTGGAACAATCTATACATCTGGCCTCCAACATCTCATGGCAGCAGTTTAAGTCATGTCCATACAAACACATAGCCTTTTGTCTATTCCAAACTTACTTTATAATGGCTAGCCACTTTCATATGCCCAGAAGAGCAGGAAAGGGAAGACTGCCACATCACCACCACTACCTGGTATAGCTGAGACACTAGAAACTTTTAATATAGCTATGGATACATGATCTGTACCTACACCCAAAGTAGCTGGTCTGCTTTTTGGTGTAACTGCCCTAGAACAGCACTCTGCTTTTGAAACAACTGCACCCACAGTAGAGAGAATTATTCACTGTTTTAATTATGCCAATATAATTAGCTATTTATTTATGCCAATGTGTAATTTCTGTATGTAAGCAAATCTTTATTGTACCATGCTGAAGCTGTGACAAGCCTTTAGTGTGATACAGTTACAACACTGCAATGTTGTGCTGTTCACAATGAATTGTGAAGCTCTCTTGTGCAGCCAAATAAACAAATAATCACTCACGGTGATAGATTATCATTAGTGATGATCTGTCCTAACCTCCTAAAGTAAAAGTAGTTTCTAGTAGATGTTTATCCCCTTCTACCTTTCCTGTCTATCACTCAATGGGAGGAGGGATGGAAAAAACCCCCCAAAACAACACCCTCCTCCCTCAACCCCCACACCCCCCAAAAACAGGGGAAAAAAACAAGGAGGGGGAGGAATCAAACAAGGGGGAATAAAAGGTTTGCCTAAGCAAGGATGTATCAGGGCAACAAACAAGTACAGATGAAATTCAAAACTTTAATTACCATACACTATTAAGCTAAGTAAAATCAAAGAAATGAAGAAACACTTTGGCAGTCAGTCAAAAATAACTAATATATACAAAAGCCAGCTGAATCTTTCTAGGATATTTTTTCTCCCCTTCCAAAACACTTTACTCTCTCAGAACCCACACTGACTGATTTACCCACAGCATCACTGCCATGCTTCCTCTTTTACATGCGGAAAGGGAATAATCTGATGTACAAGCACACACTGTATCCTGAGCTAGAAGTCAGGAAGTCAAACTTCTGCAGTGTTCCATTTTAATCGGATACAGTCACGATATCCAAACAGGAAGAAATTTGCTACATATTAGCTATTTTCTTCCTGCATTAACAGTCAGAGAAAAATAATTGCATTTTGCAGTCATTCACACTATTGCTTTTGTTTTTTCCAGCTTGGAGACTTGTCTGAAAGAATTACGCTCCAGCTATAGCATATCAAGTTAATCCTAACAAGCACTGGGAGGAAGAGAGGAGTGGACAGGCCCTCATTCCTATACCAAAGTGTTTTGTGCTTTGGCAATTACAAAAACCCACAGAAAGGTCAGAGAGAAAGCCCAACGTGGCTGTTGGAGAAAGGCTATTTCAAACTCATGTAGAGCTGTGACAGCAGAAGACCAGATGTTGTGAGTATTCACTGGCTGTAGACAAAAGCTTAAAAACTGCTGCCAGAAGCATCTTCTCTGATACTCAGAAAGCTACTTCTAAAAGATAATAGCTTATCTTCAAAACCATGCCAGGTGGCAGGAATTCTCAAAGAGCATGCTCTGAGTTTATTCTAGATAGACACTGAGGCATGTCTTGAAGAGAATTTACATTTTAATTCTGTCCACACTGTTGTTGTTAAACTCTACCTTAAAAAAGCACCACAAAAGTTCCAACAAAATAATTTCATCTATGTGATGAGCAGTGTTTCCTTGAAGTTAGTCATGTAATACAACAAGTAGGTCACAGCAACAGCTCATCTGAGCCCACACCTGGTCTAACACAGGTCACTAGAGGCTGTTTAGTGAAATGTAAGAAATGGCAAACCTAGACTAACACTTTTTCCAGTATACCTTTACGCTTCATAGTAATCTGTGGTCTTACAAACTTCCTTGAGACAGAAGTTAAATCACCCTCATGCTATAAAGTAGGTCTTATATGCATTAAATTGTACCAGGCACAGAAGGCTCCTTAGACTTCTGATGGCCTGTAGCAAGTTCTGATAGATCTTAACTGGGTGAGTATCTTCTGCTCATATGGCACACACGCACTGCTGAGGTCCTTCACTCAGGAAGACATAAATAAGTATTAGGATGCTTAATGCATTTTGTATTTAAAATTGAACATGATAATTTCATTTTTGAAGATTAAAAAGTAAAATTAAAAAAGACACTATAAAGACAGACAGATTTACTTGTTCCTCTATATGAGCCAGTCACAGCATCACTGTTGAGTAGCTGGTCATTTCTGCTTTAAAGGATCCCAAATTATCAGCATGGTGAGCAAAGGCTATTGTCCCCATAGTATTCGCTTGTGGACCTGAGCTGTCACAGGTGAGACTGCACAGTTCATACTTTCGGAGGATGATGCAGCTGTAAATAAGTTTGCAAGGGGAAGACTAGAGTAACTCTCTTGAAGCAAAATACAGCCCTCTCAGCCTAATTAACAGGCCATGTATGACAAAAGCATGACACACATCAGATGTATTCTAAAACCCCTAATGATTAGAATAATGTGCTAAGTACTTGTCAACAAACTCAGGTAAATTGCTGCTATGCATCCCATAGTTATTTGCTAGGAAACCACAGCAGCAAGACAAGAGACTAACTTTCAGTGAACCCTCAGAGGTTGCTCAAAAGACTCCCGGCCACAGTAAACTACCAGTTATGGCTTCATAAATGCAGACCAACTGTTTTGAAATAAATTTATTTCCTTTAGAGTAAAACCTAAATAAGCCAGATCAGAATCAGGCCTTCCAAATCTAAAGTGAAAATTTGAGATAAGAAAAGGGAAATATCCCCTGAGGATAAACAACTGACTATCTATAATGAAAATCAGAATGCTTTGTTGTTGGGTTCTGGAGAAAAGGATTCATTGTCTATAGAAACGCCTTTCCTGCTCATTACACTTTCAACAATGTAATCACATTTATAAAATTTTGCTTACATGCTCACTAGTATAGTCCAACCCTCAGCAATTAATACACTAATTGTTTATACGGATAGCTATGAAGTACTCTAATTATACAGATTGTTTGATGAGAAAAGAAAATTATTTCATTCTGCAGCAAATGTGAAGAAGATGCTTTAAATTGATGGCTTTGCTCAGTACAGAACATAATAGGAAAAAACTGTTCACATTTTGAAAAGCAGGGAAGTAGAAGAGTAATAAAAGCAGATGTTCACACAATTGCATGAGAGCACTATAAAGTTCACACTGCTGCAGCTTCAGCAACTAGACAGTGTTAGTGGTGTTGCAACCTGCCTGATGCCACTGCTATAACTGATTATAGCAAGAGGTGTGTTCAGTTTTCAAAGGAAAGCTGAGAAAGGTTTTCATGTTTTTTTATAAGCCTGAAGCTCAGGAAAATATCCCTAAGAGTTTGTGGGACAGAGAACATACACATATTATGTCTTCTACAGTGCTAGATATACTGCCATTGCTTACCAAGTTGCAGTCACCACCATTCAGGTTAGATAGCATGTTGTGGAAATATGACATAAAATTAGGAAGGCTTTTTAACAATATGTCCATGTCTTTCAGGTTTATTAATTTGGTACAAAAACAGACAAAACTCAGGAGTTTTTGTGGGGGAGGCTGCCTGGGCTTTGGGGGTTTTTTTCCTTTTTTTTTCTTTTGAGATGTTCAGTATTCTTGTCTAAACTTCAAATTAAAACAGAATATATAAATATATTGATATGGAATTAAAACAAAAAAAATTTTGCTGGATCTAAGGCAAAATGAAAGCTGTAAAAGATAAGAAGAAAAAACAAATTCCCTCTAACACACACCAAAAAAACCCCAAGCAAAACACAGAAGCTTTTGAAGAACTGGGGGCTGAAAGCAGAGTTTAAATTGCACAAATTCTAGTATTTCAAAGACCTATGAGACAGTCTATGCAAAATGTTGTCTTCAAATTAGCCTTGCATGTTTAGCTGACATCTTTATTTAAAAGTCTTAATATATGCACTTAAATATTTTTCTTATTTACATATTTTAATAGAAAACAGCATAATGTCTTTAGGATTTTTTTTATGTAATATCGTTTTCTCTATATTTACTATTTTTAAAGCAAGCTCTGTAGATCCCCCGTTGACATTTTAGATAATTCTATTTCATACCTTTTATCTGGAGAGGCTGGCTAAACTATAAGGATCATAACCAAGGACAGCATGGTCCTTAAAGAAGCTCTGCAACTCGTGAGAAAAAAAAAAGATGAAAGAGAGATTCCTCAGTAAGGTTAGCTTAGGGTTTCTGTGGATCTGCAGAGAGCTCTTACCAGGGCCAAAGGATTACCCTTAATGTTATCCACTCCGCTAGGCTTGTGCTAGTTGTGTGCATAGTCCATTAAATTTTTGATAGATAAGACACAGCATGGCACAACAGAAGTGCAAACTCAGGACAAAAGCTAAGGAGACAGAAGTAAAATAAACCATTTTGCATAGGCAAGCCATGCACAGTCTACTAAAGATATGAGCTGTTTATGCTCCATATGTTTTATACAATTCCCCGCCTGAACTGTGTATTGGACTGGGTTAACCCCAGTGTAATTCATATATTTTAAATGAAATTACTTCTACCAAAGTGTAAATGAAATATGCTACATCTTGATTGTAATATTTTTAATGAACACACCATATGAAGTAACACACATTTTACCTTTTGAACGTGATTAATTTCATTACATATCAACAAGAATAAATACAAAATGACCAAATATTGTGTGAACTTGATTGGTTTGCAAACAGACAGCTAGATAGTAATAGTAATGATTCTACAAGGGATTATACTGGAGAGGATTTTTTTTTCCCCTTTTGGTAGCCTACTATGCTAGAAAATGAAACTGATTTTTGCACTATATTACATTTGAAATTTACACTGGGTAATAAAAGAATGGATAGTAAATGTTTAGTTCAGATGGTCTGAGTGCCCTGTTAATAGGGTCCGAAAGCCTATTTTCGATAAGAAGAAAATTAATAAATTGCCAGTTTTCAAAAAAAGACTAGATCATGTTCAATATAGCATTGTTAGGTTAATTAGTCATATGCTTTATCTCAGTTCTTCGAATTAAAGGTTGTCCTCAGAAAGATGCAATTTAGAGCTAAGGTAACACTTTTCCAATACTTGTGAATCATAAGGGAAAGGTACTCTTAAATACTTTTGAAATGAATTCTCTTCTACTCTTCCTACCTTTCTCCTCTCTTATTCAGAAATTAATATCCAGAGGGAAGTCAGGTCAAAAATTTGAAAATTAGATTGGATTAAAAAATTGATGTGATTTCCTGCCATTTATTCTGACCTGAAAATGGTTGACTTCTATGTTAACGTCCTGTATTGAATTGTAATAATGGACTTTGTGCAATAAAATATTTAAAATGTCATGAAAATATCTAAAAACTAGATTATTTTACTGTACACGATCAACTTCAGAATTTGCTGTTGCCCTAAAGTACATAAAAATTCTAGCTTCATACATAGTGATGTAGCTAGTTTAGCACAAATTAACAGAAGCTCCAAAGACTCACTGGAGTATAAAAACTTTTTTTTTTTTTTAAGCTGTTTTGTGGCAGTTGTACTGTATAATTGCCTTGATAAGCCCTGTTTAATGTTGTTAATGTTAGCTGGGTTTAACCCAGCAGTGATGTCAAAACTAGTAGGTAAGAACACACAAAGAATAGAAGTTGCTTCATGACATTACAATAAAATTCAACTAATTAAGCGAGAGGATCTTTCCCTTCTTCATGAAACTTTCAGGAAAATCATCAGCAATTCAAAACAAAACAAAAAAAAACCCAAACAAACAAAAAAAAAAAAAAAAACAAACAAAGAAACCTTCCCCCCCCCCAGTTCAAACAGTATTGTTACAAATTTCTCACTTTGGGCCCTGAATGACAATGAGGAAAGGATGCATCAACATATTTAACAGCAAAATCTGATCCAAAAGAGTGCAAATTGCCCATCTCAAAAAGCCAAATAACCAAATCATCCTGCATTGACCTTCTGACACCTGATTGCTATGGAAAGCTTTGCATAGTACCATTAGCACATTCAAGTTGTAGCAGAAATATTTTATTTTTCATTTATTTCTTGCATAAAGGTCATAGCAATGAGACTTGTACAGCCTCTCTTGAAGATAGATTGAAATGAGTATTTGGGCCTGGGAGTTTGTCTGAGATGTTCACAAACATTTGTACATTTTAGACAGAGTAAGACTTAAAATCACAGAGATGCTTTACAGTGTTTAAGGATAGACACATCAACTAAGTACATAAAGCCTCAAAGCATAATATTTCTTTCATTTACTAAAAGAAACCACTATTCAAACACAGATAAAGATGAACACACAACCTTACTTGATTTTCTTGTTGACATAACAGATTTTTCCTTATTCAAACATTTTCTTTACTTAAAAAAAAAATCCTCTTGAAACACTTTAAAAGTTAAATTAATCATTTTATATTTCACAAGACCTGAGTGTTCTCATACACGCAAGGTTCTTTTCGATTAAGTTTAAAATTAGCAGCTTCTGAAACATCTGCCAGAGATAGATGCTTTGGACACTGCTAATTGCTAAATCATGTGCAGCTGTACACACTTCTGATAGACGTTATAGTTCACAAAACTGCTTCAACAGCCATAAAATCTAAACAATTCCGTCTATTACAATCAGTCTTACCATGTTTTTATACACAAAAGCAATGCTTGCAGGTTCAGACGCAGAAGTTTTAAAGAAGCTTCTGTTTAGTAGATTACATCTATTTTAAGATACACTGATTTTTCCTGAGATTGTAATAAGGAAAACAATGGAAAAAAAATAGATCAATCTTGTTCTTCTGTGGAAAATAGCATCCACATTGCAATCCTTTCTAGAATATGCCAAGAAAGAAACTGCTTTAAAACGTCAAAGAACTTGAGTTTTTTGTATGAGAAGAGCTAGTCATTAAATCCATTGTTTTGTACTTTTTCACGACCCCAGCAGCAGAAAAATGAATTACTATAAAAGAACAGATTAAATCAATGGAAGAAGTAGAAAAGAAGAATTGTGACTGGAGGCGAAGGAAGACCATGAGATACTTAGCAAGAATTTCTTGGCCTACTGGGATTTCTGCAGCTACAGCAGATGCGATGGTCAGGATCTCTTATGACATGGTCACCTGTGTGGGTCTGGCCTTCACACCTTTGGGGTTGTTGGGAAAGTTTGGTAAATTTTAGAACTCAGATCACATACACAGTCTTTTAGTTGCTTGTCTTGTTTATCACACACCTTGAGTCCATCTGCAGGCTGACACTACATTTTAA
This sequence comes from Pterocles gutturalis, assembly GCF_000699245.1. NCBI lineage: Eukaryota > Metazoa > Chordata > Aves > Pterocliformes > Pteroclidae > Pterocles > Pterocles gutturalis. The sequence continues at coordinate 12,005 of NW_010120474.1, forward strand.
ATTCCTGGATTATTTCGTGAACTGGGTGTAAGGTTCTCAGTGATGAATAAGGACTGCAGAGAGAATTAAATTGGATTGGCTGTGCCTCCTTTGCTGAAGATACGGAAAAGTGTGAAGTATGTGAAGCACATGAATCAAAAAAACCCCATTTTCAATGTCAAGATTAGGTGCTATCCTAAAAAATCTGGATTTAAGCCTTGCTTGATTTATGTTACCATGTCAAACCACTTAGTCTTTTATGCATTATTTGATAACAACATGTTTTTACTTTCTGGATGCTCGGTTCAACATACCTAGATTTTGACTTATATATTCTACAGAATCTGGTGGACTTCCTGAACAACAGTTAACATGGTGTTATTAAGGAAAGTTAACATAGTATGAACTCAAATATTTTAGAATAATTATGCAGGCAAAAAAATTAGGCATGCTCAGACTTCTGTCTCTGGAGGATCTACTTGGTCTCTGTTGACAAGGAGTGACATCCTGGAAGTCTACAGCTTCTTCAGTGGTTGTGAGCAGAGGAGGGAATGCTGATCTCTCTCCAGTGACCTGCGATTGGACACAAGGAAAGAGAATGAAGCTGCATCAGGGGAAGTTCAGATTGGACAGTAGGGTGAAGCTCTTCACTGGGAGGGTGATCAGTCACTGGAACAGGCACCCCAGGGAAATGGTCATGGCACCAAGCCTGTCACCACTTCAAGGAGCATCTGGACCATGTTCTTCATCATACGATTTAGTTTTAGGTAGTCCTGCAAGGAGAAGAGTGTTGGACTCAGTGGTTTTTATGCGTCTCTTCCAACTTGAGATATTCTATGATTCTATGATTTTACGACAATACATGGAAACTCACCTGACAACCTAGACGGTTAAACAAGATGGTGGAGTTATCTCCTATACCCTAATATTCTTGGTGCTGTTTCTGTGCATTACCTACAACAGTGAATTTAAAGAAATCCGATTCTATACAGATGCCTTATATTGGGAAACCAAAATAAATTAATGACCTTGATATCAGCTGTCTTGAATTTAAAGTTTCCTAGCAAAGAAATTTGAAATAACACCAACTCATACTACATGGACATTGAAACAAAACAGTTATCAATGTTTAAAAAATTTTAAATGGAATCATCACAGAAATTGCTGGGAGAAATTTTATATATTTTTATTTAGTGCAAAGATTGGGTAGTGTGCATTAAATGAAGTTTGACATGACATATTGAAGGGAAAGATAAAAAATAAGAACATCAGAGCAACACTCATGCTGAATGAGGTAAGAATACTCTGGGGGAAAAAAAGGGATTATATGAACACTTTTACATAAGAATAGCTGGTCTAAAAAGATGTTTTACTTTTGTAGAAATGTCATTGTTTACAGTGTGATTTATTTTGTCCTGGTTTTTAATTTTGTTTCAATTTAAGTTGGACAGTTAAGTCATTTTTCAGTGAACTAGAAACTCCTTGGATACTGTAAGTGCTAGGTGAAATTTAAGATCATGACAGTTCTGATGCTAATAATAGTTGTTAGGCAGATGAGCATCCACCAGGCCACTGCAGACCTACAGAAATGCTGTAAGAGTGGCCACACATAGGGAAGATCTGTCAGGTGCAGCCACTAGGGTCAGGTACCCTGCAGAATACAACTAGAGACAGATCCACAGTGGACATTTGCCCCAGAGGGAGAAAAGCTATAGCTTCATAGGCTCTTGATTCAGGGGGAGAGCTGCAAACAGATTGTGTGAAATCCAGAACTCACAGTTTATAGCATTGCTGCCCTCAGAAATGTTCAGCAGAAAGTTGGACAAGATCTATTCAAAATCATTCAAAAATGTATTTGGTAGAAAAGCATTCTTCAGTGAAAACTCTGTTTTGTCCAAAGCTGATGTATTTGGAAGCTTTGTCTTAGCTTGTAAGATGTTGATTTTGCAGTTTTTATGGATTTTAATATTGGTTTAGATACAAGATGGTACCTTCTTGGACAATACTTACAGAAAATGGAAATTCATAGGCTTGCCCCTGAATAGGTGTGAGACATACATGCACAAAAATAATTTTCCTGGGTTTTATATCAGTAAAATAAACACTGTAATACAGAATAAGTCTATGTATGTGAACAAAGAGAATAAAACCCCGTATCTAGTTCTAAAAAGGACTTTTCCCAAACTGCCTGCCAAGATGAAGGCTCCCACAATCCCATTTACATATTGGGAATTTTTGGTAGTGAGGAAGACACCACTCAAGACAAAAGAAGAGCAAGAGTTATCATGTAACAATTTAACAAAGTCACAGCTGGTTGTTTCTGTCATATGTAAATGCACAATGTTAAGGAAAAGAGTTTTTTCATTACAGTATAACACTGAACTAATGGAAATTCCACCTTTTTCCTACTGAAAAAGGTCATGTGATATGCATATTACAGACAGGTAAGGATAGGTAGATTTGTTTCAGTGATACAAAATGTTTGCCTCTCCTATTTAACTCAGAAAGGCAGTTTTGAGAAATCAAACTCATTTTTTTAGACACATATATTTTAATATCCAGATTTGACACTGTTGACCTTAACCTCTAACGTATAAAAATCACATTTAGATAAGGTTCAGATAGATGAAAACAAATGGTGCTAAATACATTTTTTTTACATTTTTATATAGTTAACTGATTTCTTAAGATGCACAATAGAGAGCCACACAGTAGTATCTTGGCTTAGTTGAAACAAGATAGATCGGTGCTAGAAAAAGCACATGTACATTACAGGAGTTTTCTACTTGTGCTAATTTACCTTGCTTCGGCACTTCACAATTGGGTCAATGCACAATAGCAGAGGAAGAAGAATTCTTTAAAATACCTGTGATTAGGTTGCAGTTTACTTCCATTAAGGAAGAAATTGAATGTGGAATCCGGTGTTTTGGGAACTGCTTTTGTCCGCTATTTTTTATTTAATGCTATGTACTTGCAAAGAATTTAAAGTTCTTTTTCCTTCAGCATGTCACAAAGCAAACAATAAGAAGCAGTTCCTTTGCTCAGAATTTCAGGAACCTTTTCAGTCAACACATATCCCCAAAACGTTTTCTCTCACACAACAGTGCTCAGAAAAGAATTAAAGAAGTCATTCATTTTAAAGGAATGATAGGGTCAAGTCTCTGGCTAGATTATTGAAGAGAACAAACACTCTTCAGCAGTATCAAAAGATACCATAAGACACACAAAAGCAGTATGTTCCCTAAGATTTTTTTGGAAATATTGATTGCTTCCTACTATCCTATTCTGAAAAGGGTGTCAAGTTATCTCCTCTGAACGCAAACTACAGAAAAAATACCACGTAAAAGGGGAAACATCACAGCTGAATTCCCTGACACAAGTCAGACCTTTGCCTTTCTCAATGAGAGAATTAGATGTATGAAAAAAGCTTGCAGGGAGAGAATGTAAAGAATTACCTTTGCTTTCATTCCATAAACAATGCTTCTCTCTGTTGTGGCAGTGCAATTACAATATTGGACAGTTACCTCATTTTGTCAGTATTTCAACAAAATCAGTGGGTTGCATTGTTCCCCACTATATTCTAAGATGCATGCATATTTAACAGGATAATAAAATTCCATGTGAAAAGGACAAATTACTTAATGATTACAGAATTTCAATGATAAAGACACAACAGATTTTATACAAAATCTGGGTTTTTTTCTTCTTATATTATTATGATTTCTTAATTTAACTTACTGGATAATATATGAATAAGTTGCACTAAGAGCAGTGTTTTGTAGGTCCTTGATATAAGAAAGCTGAAAATACAAAAACAGATATTGACAGGATTCATCCTTGTCACTAGCTCATTATGTAATCTTAGTTAATTCCTTGGCTTAGAATGAAAATCTAAAAGATCCTGTACCTTTTTAAAAAGTTGTTAAATTCTGATTTTTGGAGCCACGCTTCTGCTCCTTAGTTAAGATAACTGGAATATTGAAAAGAAAAAACAAAACAAACAAACAAAGAACAACAACAAAAAAACCCCCCAAAACACAAACAAACCCCAAATGCTAGTTATGCTTACCTAAATACAAAAGCAAGCAAAGTAAATAAAATAAATAAGCAAATCACTGCATTACAATTTCACATTTTGAATCTTACTTTTCCTGTGACTTGAATAATACACGGCCAAATTCTCTCTGCATTCTACATTCAACTTTCCCATCAAAAATGAGGAGGCACTACTGTCAGGAAACTTGTTTACCTGTCTTGTTTTGGGGTATGGCCATGGGTATAGTTACAAGCAGCCTAAATAGTGTCCACAGCTCATACACCATTCTGTACTGTACGAAGTAAAGGCTATGTTGTGGAAGTAAAGGAAACAGGGTAATTTTAGCCAGTTTTCCTCTTTGTTTCCACTGTAGAAGAGCTTCAAAGGGGACCATGAAGTGGGACTAAGAAACTGATCCATGCAGCCAACATCTATGAAACTGGAATTCCACTTGCTTATCAGTTAAAATATTCTGAAGGAACAATATACTTTCAGGATCTAATATGCAAAATACATGAAATGAAGTGTAAAATGTGATTAGCTTAAAGAATGTATGTTGAAAGAGTTCAGGGATCCTGTTCAAGGAGTTCACAGAGTCTTTCTGACAATAAAGCTAACGACAGAGATGAAAACCAGGTTTGCAATTCAGCTGGAAATACAGTTTCAGGTTCTTAAGTCCTTGTTTGTACCCTGAATCATTGCCATCCAAATAGGTGAGCAAAAATTAAAAATAAGGTGAAACAACAACTAACAATCAAGAAATGTTAAATCTGTAATTTTGGCTTATGCTGCTTCTACGTAAGTGTTTAAAACACTGTGCCAATGTAATTGTGTAAAAGAAAGTACCCCTTATATTCCCCCAATATTCTCATTTCCAAATATTCTTGTATTTGTAACTGTCAGCATCTCACCATCTTCCTTAATTTCTGCTTCTCTATAAGCTTGCCTACTTTCCTGACAGCTGAATAAGTACCTTATTTTGCACAAACTAATCTGTGTAGTCTGATGAATACTGATTGTGTAATTTACGTGAGAAACATACCACCTGATTTTTCTTGAAAATAAAAGTTTTAAAAAAATTAACATACATGATGTTTTTTGCTTGTTACTTAACCATGGTGGGCTAATGTAGCATTAAAAGAAGCAAAATATATTGTATGTTTATCCCTATGCTCAGACAAAATAAATGCAGTTTTGATTAATGTAAACCTTTATATATATATGTGTGTATATATATATATATATACACTCACACACAAATAGAGTTTTTGATGCTGGTAACAATTTTTACTGCAGAGGTCAGAACATTCATTCCGCAGAGTGTGTAACAATGTTGTAAGAGCAGTTACATCTGCTTTTGCACTGTTACAGTGCAAAACATTCACTTCTCTATACTGATATCATGAGTGTTCTTTAAAGAATCTGAACAAACCCTTATTGTCTTACTACTAAATCCTCTTTGTGGACTCTGTCACAGTATCTTCCCCCTTTCTTGACTTCTGCCTCCTTATTGAATGGTAGACTAAGAAGGGGGCCATGAGAAACTACTGGGCTTGGTTTAGGAGTAGCACCTTTGCAGACCATGTGTTTGAACAGAGAATATTCGACCAAAAGATGACTACTAACACAAACCATTTTTTTCAAACCAAGTTGGTGAAGTTCTAAAGAGGTGATGAGTGTGTTCAGAAGTCACCTGCCAGAAACATGAGATATAATAGAAAGGGTCTCTCACTGATTATTTTGTGAGTATAGACCCTGTTCTCTATTTTGTCAGAAAAGAAAGCATATATTGAGAAACATGACTGCTTTCTTTCTAACCTTTTTTTCAAACTATGGGGCTAGTCAAGGAAGAAGTGAAGTAGTTGGCTAGGCAAAGAACAAAAGAAAGAAAAAGCACCTTGGGGGAATTCTGGATGCCCTGATAAATTCTTATCTTCACTAAGGAGTACTAATGAACATGTAGGGCAAAGCTGATCTCTACATTTCTTGTGCTAAAAATAACAATAAAAAAGGAGCTTTTTAAAACAAAAGAACTGTTGCATGCATGCCCAATTTCAGACGTCCACAAAGAAGTGACCTGTGTGCCACAGCTCAACTAAGCTGTTAGGAGCAACTTTGACCTGGAGGCCTACAGAAAATCTGACTTGTGATTACCCTACTTGATTCACAAAATCAGTTCGAGAATAGTGTGAAAATGCTTATTTGTGTTTCATCACCCAAAGATGCTGTGCGTGTATGTATCTAGGCACATTTCAGGGTATTTTTGTTTGTTTTTGTACATAAGCTCAGCTAACTAGTGCATTTTAATTTTCTTGGTTACATCTGATTGTCCTCAACATAAGGTGCTATTTTAACACTTAAAAATTGAGAAGTTATATAGCAGAGCTCTGGTTTGACAAGTAACTACATCAGTCTTGTTCATTCACTTTCTCTTTGCCTTATTTGTAACCAGTTAAGCATGAGGAGGTTACAGCCTATCTCGCTAAGGTTTTACACCAGCAAAGAGTCTACAGACACAATTTATTCATCAGGTTTTCAAATTTCACTGCAGAAACAAAACCACTGGCTTTGGGGAATTATGTTTAAATTTTGTCCCCAAAAGTACCCTTGCTCCATTGACTTTCTGGAGGGTTTTTCCAGTAAAAATATGCAATTGGGTGAATACCTCCAGCAGGAAGTACACAGAGAGAAAGAATGTGAATTAGTATGAGAAACAAATTCTATTTCTAAAGGTCTCAAAATAAACTGCAAATACATTACCATCTCTGCAGGCTTCCTTGTGACAACTATTTTTACTCTTTTTAAAGAGAGTGAAAAAAAAAGGACAAGGAAACAAAATGATTCGAAATTATCAGTGACAAATCTGGAGGAAGAATATATCCAGAAAGCTCTTGTAAATGAGTGAGATGCTTGAGCTAGGTTTCAAACTGAAGTTTAGCTCAAGGGCTTCTGAAGTCCATTGTGTTCCCTAAACAGGAAAAACTGATTAATTGGCTGGCATGGGTTCTACACAGTTCCTCCACTTGTGCACTTCGTGCTGAGTACACAGTGGTTTCCATAGATCAGACTTTTTTTCAACTTTCCTCTTTCACAGGCCTTGTGGAAGGACAGAGAAAGAAAAGACACTGCACTGCAATGATAGAACAGAAAATACTGTCCCTGTATGAACACACTAATTAAAAAATGTCCATGCTCACTATTGAATTGTAAACCCAACATAAGTTATTTTCAGAACTGGTATCTGATATAGCTTAGTTGCTACCCTGGTTGTATGTATAACAAATTCTGCTTAATCACAAAATATAAGACAGTTCAGTGGTACACCAGCCAGCAGGTCATTTTCCACATTTCATTTTTTGATGAATGCATGAAGAAACAATCAAGTCCAGATCTCCTACTACCTATCCAACAGTAGTCAAGCTGTTGCTTACTACTTGCTAATAAAATCTTATTTATGGTAGAGAACCTAATGGCATGTGATTTTGATGATCAGATGATGCAGAAAAGAATTAAAGCTGCTGCAGGCTGAGGGAAGGAACGTTAAGCCCTTAAGTACCTTTGAGTGTCTAGGCCTAAATGACATCAGTTTCTTCTGCCTTTGATACGAATTGAACCTTCATGGTCCCTCATGGAGTGTTTAGCGCACAAATTATTATACCACCTGAGAAATTTTGGACATTATTTTCATCTCTCTGGGTCAGAGGTGTTACATTTTGTCATGAACCCAGCTGACCCTGCTATCACATTAATTGCTTTCAGTGGGTCAAAGTTGATAACACCGCAGGTCATTCTACGATACTTTGTGGCCTCCTACATAAATCTATGTCAGAAAAAAAATTTCTTCGACACATTGTATTATTTTGTTCCTTTGGTACTCTTAGTAACTGTCATCCTCATTTTTAACTGACTCCAACAAGAAATTTCTTTCTAAAAGCATCACTTCATTTTTTAAAAGAAATCCCCATGGAAATTTTACTGCCTGCCTAATGTAAACATAGCTAAGCTATGAGTACCAGAATATTTCAGAAACAGAAGTGTCTTCTTAGCAGAGGTGTTATTTTCTGCATACCAGGATGGGATTGCCCACAGCTGGAGAGCATACACCACCTGAAGTAAAGGACAGCACCTGTTGAAGCATATACAAAAGAGAATTGCAGCCTGGAGGCTGTGTGGTGCTGGCATGGCTCGCGACTTAGTCCTTGCATCCTCTTTGCTTAAAAGGGCAGCAGTCTGCTACTTCTGTTGTTTGAGAGTAAAGATCCTGACCTTTAGCTGATAACAGAGGGTATCACTTTCAGTTCATTGCTCTTTTGGGGAGCTATGTGTGTCAAGACTAAATATTAATCCTGTGGGAAGTCTGGATGGAGACACAACATCTGCACTCTGCGTGCCATACTCTTTGACCAAAATATCGAAATATTATGCACAAGCTAATAAAGGAATGGAATGCATACATACTGTTCTTGTCTGAGTAGGTTGGGCAAAACAAGGGTTTTGAGACAAAAAAATGCATGCTTCTGTTTTCATTAATGGAATTTTGTGTGTGTGTGTGTATGATTTTTTATGCTGTAATTGTGGAAGCTCTGTAACAGTTGAGACAACCAAGTTTATGATCCTAATTAATTTCCTTTGTCAAGCAGGAGGACAATGCTAATTCTTCCTTTTAAGATAACGGACAGGTGCCAGAGAAAGTTATGTTGGCAATGTGTCATTTGTCAGCCCACACATACTCTAGATTTTTTTTCTGGAGGGAGAACAATCCATAGTCTGGATAATATTTTTGCTTGAAATGCAAGCCACAACCTAGATTTACAGAGGGAACAGTATGGAACACATTGTGTTTTAGTCCTACAGATTAATCAAATTAGTTAACATTATGAGTAAAATTAAACAGTATTTGCAAATAAACAATAATTAAGGTTAGTATTCTTGCGCTAGACGCCATGATAATGTCTCAGAGTGTATTTCTGAAGTATTTTTCAAGATCCATATTCTACTTTTCTAAAAACAAAGTTAAGGTAGTCTAAATCTATGACTGTAATCATGCCACATATTCTGCTACCTAATGGCTCAATTTTGTTTAAAATAGCACAAATATTACAATGAAAGGGGAATGAAATTATCAATGACCACTTGAGTCATCAGTAGACAATTCTTAGACCCTGTTAACATATCTGAAAAAGTACTCTAGAGGAGCAAGGATTAGTCACTCCAGTAGTATTAAAATAATGGGATACTTTACCTGTTCTGTTGCCTGTGTATCATTATTAGCATTGAGCTTATCAGGTGACGCTAGCTCATTTCAACTCTTAAAACGGGTAAAGGCACAAAAGTTAGAGTGGATCAGGAAGATGGATATATACAGGAGTTCACCTGTTCTTTGGCAAGCCTTTTCCCAAAAAGATGTATGTGTAACTGTGGATTATGCTGTGCAAGAGAGTCTTCCTAATGCTTTGCCACTTCATTCACACACAGAATGACACTGCAGGGCAGAAAGTGTTACAGCCTTTCTCTTTTTCTCTTTCTCTTTCTTCCTCTTTCTCTTTCTTTCTCTACGTACAAGGCAGATAGTGATTGAGGCAGAATAAGTTCCTTTTCTGCCTTTTAGAAGACAGGCAGTTTTTGTTCAGGAAGAAAGGAAAAACCTGACAATGCTAGGCTACTCAAGATACCTGTAAGGTAGTCTTGGAATTAAATATGCTCCACAATTAAGACAGCAGCTCTTGAAGATGAACCTCTTCAGATTCAGTGTCCTCATTTTTCCTCCAGCACATCCAGCAGCAGAACAATAAACAAATCTTCTCTCTGCTTTGAAGGGATGGGTTCTTACCAGTTCTCACGTGTACTCACTATGCTTTAGATCTCAATGACAGTCCCATTTATTTTATCTGATACTGACCTTTGTATTTTTTGGCAACTGTACTGTGCAGACAGCTGACCGGACAGATGTTGGAGGACAACATTACAAATATAGAGGTTATTTCTGGTCTACTGCTAGTGGAAACCTGCTTCACTCGGGAATAGGTCCAGACTTTGATCAGGATTCCTCCTTCCTCTTTTCTTCCATTTCTACAGACAAGAATAACCACTATTGTTGGAATGTAGGTCATTAAAGCTTGTCTAACTGACATATTATTACCACATTTTCTTGGTCATTTTTGTTCTCATTTAATGGTTCTTTTCCTCATGATCATTCCTATTCTCCCATGTTTGCAAGCAAAAATTAGTTACCTTGTGCTAGCATTCAACAAAAGTGCTGAAGACAGAAGGGTGCAGAGGGGAATTTTGTTGTTCTTGTTGCTTTCTTATTAACTAACTTGAAATAGCCATAGCCTTTCTGTTGACATGAATAAGTTCTATATACCTGGAAAAAACTACTGCAGTTCAATTGTGGTTTTGCTACACCTTGAAAAGCATTTTCTGAAACTGAAACATTTTCTAAAGGACCTAGAAATAGGTTGTTTTTTTTCTTGAAAGTCTGCTTATGGTTTCTCTTCCTACTAATTTGTTTAAATGGAACAATACAACAGTGTGGGACAGGAAATCTTTAAGGAGACCTCTTTCAATTTTTTTGAAAGCTTTGAAACAGTAATAAAGAATAAAATGTGTTTGAATAGAGTTTTCTGTTTGGTAGTAGTGCAAAAGTCTTGAGATTTCCACATGTCCTGGCTTGTGCAGGATATTTGTTTAAGAAATTGGCTATGGCCAATGCAAAAATTATATTATTAGGAACAGGCTGCAAATAACTGTCTTCCTGATGTAAGGAATATCCATGCCATACTGGCAAGGGGAGACCAGAATACAAGCATACAGAACCTCATACTCCCATTATGTATACACATGCCAAAACGTATACTAATTGTTATGCACTGGTGGAGTTGGTGGGAAAGCTGGAAGCTGTTTCGTGTTTCTATTGGGCTCTCCTAAGTCTAGGCTTCCAGTAGCCTCAATGCCACTGCTTACAGTGCCTGAGCTCACTCATTCATTCTCTGCCCACCATACCTTTTATCTCCAGCTTAACTGGACACACCAAGCACAGGAAGCTGAAGAAGCTGCCACAGGGTATATGAAACAAAATGTAGGGGTTCTTCTTAGCTGGTGCTTCCACAATGTTGTGGGTCCCTGTGCAGGAATATGTTGCCCTTATCTACTTGCAGGGAAAATGTCTGCATGTCCAGGGGCAGATGTTTCTACACCATGCAATGAGATTGCAGCCAACATCTCTCTTCACTGTCCATTCCCTTACATTCACACAGGGGCAGATAACTTTCTTTGATGCTAGTAGCTTACCCTAAAGATAATGAAATGACATGGAATCTGCAAAGTGAAAATATTTTTTCCAAACCTGCAGACTCAAAGTGAAAATGAACCCTTTGTAAGACCTATGTACTGTGCAACTCTTGTCTGTATAAGTGGGACTTAAGAGGCATACATATATAATGTTTGATTTTCTGGCATAGGGATAAATTCTACTCTAACTGCAACTTTGCAAAGCAAGTTAAAAAGAAGTATTAGATTGTCATCTGTTTCCCAGTATTGCCTTACCCGTGTTTCAAGAATTACCTTGTGTTCAAAGTAAAATTAGAAAGTCAGAAAAGCAGAAACAACCTAAGTCATGGAAGGAATGAGTTTTATCAATAAGGTGTAGAGGTTAGAAAACTATTTCAGTCATTATTTTAGTCCTTATTAGACACTTGATAAGCTATTGTTTATGACCTTAAAGTTTTGAAAGTAATGTCGCGCTTAATTGGAGCACAAGCTGTGCACTGGTTAAGTACTCATAGTAGTCATATTTTAGCTTTTACACTGTTTCTCAGGATTTTTCAGTTGCAGCTCATAGCAATTCACTTCATAAGCTGTAAACCTGGTCTACTTTGTATGATTGTGCTTAACAGCTTTGTGGAAAACTTTTCTATCACTGTTCCTATTAATGATGCTCATTTTTGCACACTGCTTAGTAATCTCTTTTAAAAATGCTTTTCTTTCTTACAATGTCCAAGCACATCTGAATATACCTTCTGTTGAACTACAACAATCAAGCCATATCACTTGACCCTACGTGAACAGCACCAAAGACTCAACGTGCAATTAATTTAGAACTGAAACTATAGGTACTAATGTACCTGGAAATACTAGATTCTACGTTGTTCTATTTTCCAACAGTCAACAACAATCATTAACAAGCCAAACTCACAGGCATGTAATGTCAATCTACAAAAGAGTTTGTAAAGATTATTAAAATAGTGGTGAAATGGACAAACCAATATCAGGCACTAGACTAAACATTAGGATTCCTTCTGGTATTTTATTTGCTGATAAAGATTACTGTCTCTCAGTGAAGACAGTTTTTTATTGTGACATTACTACAATCAAGACTAAATTGACAATTTGGTCCTCTCATAAATTCACTATAGTTGCAGAAATAGCAAAAGCAGACTTTCAGTTTGGAAATTTAAAGGATCATCTTTCTTGGACAGTGAGCCTTCACAAAATCCAGTGCAATAATAACACATGTTTTGGTATTCATAAGCTTATAATCACATGATTGTAAACATTGGTTTTGATAACCAGGAAGAAAAAAATTCTAACAGCAACTGTATATATGAATATTTTCTATTGATGTTTTGCAGTGCCAGAGTGTGATGTTAACATGTTTTGTACTGCGCTTCAGTTGCTTATTTGCTATATGGATTTCAGAAACTGAAAACTTAAAACCACTGTTTTCAACATATGCTTCTAGCTTTTTGTTTGTTCTGCAAGCAGTTCTCTGATTCTGTGTTCTTTTATCTATGTATGTCTGGAAAATATTCTTGAAGGAAAAATGTAAGTAAAAATGTTATGTTCAGCCAACAAGTTTCAGAAATAAAAGAGAGCACTTCATCACCCTGGTACACTGTTCAAAGTATAAATAAGCATTCTTTTATCAGCTAAATGAAATTATATCTGGAATGAAGTGCAATGACTGATGCAACATTTATTATACAGTATTTAAGGCAAAGAAATGTAAGTACACTTGCAATAGGATTTATGTGTGAAAAATTAGGTAGAATGGTCGTATAACTCTAACTGGAATTTGTGAAGCAGGTTGTTTGCTAGGCTTTCCTGTAATACCAACAGGGAACACACCTAGGCTTCAGCTTTGCTCCTCATGAAGATAAAAATCTCCATAAAGGACAGTACCTTCTTAGGTTGGAGTGGGTGTTTTTTCACTATCGACCTTGCATACTGGCCTGTTGCAACAGAATCTCCTATAGAGTTCTGGCAGAATTGTAGCATTTGCAGCAGGCTGCTTAGTCATTTTAGGGAATATCTTTTTGCAGAATTATATGAAGGACATTAAAATGTAGAAACTAGGACTCAGGTGCATCCACCTGCATGTTAACTTTATATATCCTCTGCTGGCAGCAATGTTACACACCTTGCAGTGGAAATGTGTATGGCATTTTTAGCATCAAACTGAAAATCCCTTTTCAAAGCAGAAGCGCTACATAAAGTCCTAGGTGGTAAAAGCATTGTTAATAGTGTGTTGTGTAATTCCACTCACAGGTAACTGAAAAGCCAGACTACATTCTCACTTTCTTTTTATCTGAGGGAAAGAAAAAGAGACAGGGAGACATACTTACACAAGATTGTCCTCAAATATTGGTTATGCTTATGAGTTTCAAAAATTACACACTTCTTGCTTTGAGAGTATGACTGGTTTTATACCTCAGCAAACATCTCGTTCAAAACATCACTAAAAGGACCAGAATCCATACGTGTGGTCTTCTAGCTAGAATGCTTAGCTGGGAGTAACAAGACCTGCTTTGGACTCTGGCTACACAGCTAACTTGTCACTTTGGACACACACTTTTTTTTTCTTTTAATTTTTTCCTCCTATTTCACAAACATATTTTGTCTAATTTGAACAAATAAGCTGTCTGAGGTAGTGACTCTCAGCATGCATCAAGCAAATAGTGGGATTTTCATGCATCTGGTGGGATATCTAGGCACTACATAAATCAAAATAATTAACTTCATAGTGATCTACTAACACTGTAAGAAGAAATAAAAATGCTACTTTAATTTCAAAGGCAAGCAGTGCCACAGAACACTCCTCATGAAAAAGACCACTGGAATGAAGAGGATATTGTCAGTGAATGTTCAGACAAGGGCATTTTAATGTTCGTCAGTAACATTCCTCCATCTGCCCAATGGCAGGAGCAAACTTTGTCATTGTAGATGTGCAATGAAACTTAATTGACTAAAATGTTTTAGCTTCGGATGGGGAGTGGTAGATATTATAGAGAAGTAATACCATTGCATCTGATTCCAGGGTAGAACAAATATTAAACTGTAGCACTCTCTTTAACCTTTAAATATTAAGTTGTGATTTTGATGAGAATATATTTCCAACAAGCCTATGTAACTCCACAAGTTATGGAAGAATTTCCCTCCACGTAAATATGCCTGGCAATCAGTAAGATACAGTGTTCAATCTGCATCAGGTTTATCTTCTCTGCTTCCTATTTTTGCATTTTCTATAAGCAGAAGCATTTTGTTGTATGGCACTTTGTTTTGCTTTGAAACATCAGCTGTAACAGCCAAATATGTAGAAACAATGAAGCCCCTTTTTCAAAAAATAAAGAAAACATCAGGAGAGATCTATAGTTCCACCCTAATGAACCAATTCAACGCGTGTTTATTCATCATAGTAACAGCTCACATGGGATTGCCAGAAGCACTAGCAGTGAAAAGAAAATTGAGACTCTGATACTTTATTTTACTTTGTGCCATAGCTGGTTTCAAATTTTAGTAGTTAATGGGTACTTAAATCTGATAATTTTACACTGTATCAATAACAATGAAATGAACAGAAAACTGAAGACACTAGCATGGAGAAAGATGATATGGCATGGAGAGGTGAGATAAAATTCACATAATAGTGTACTGCAAAAAATGATGCAAATGAGATTGCTTTGTTTTAGCAGAAGTCTTGAATTACCTTGAGTTAGCCTCATCTTCAGTTATTCTGGTCTTTTTGTAATGGTAAACAAGCAAATTCCATACTCACAGGCAAAGGAGAAGCTGTGGAGATTTCTCCAGTGCACCACCTGGTACACTGCAAAGCTTCCCATACCCTTTATCTACACTCTGGAAAGGGCAGTGAATGTCAAACATGTCCAAAAGATCCTGCAGTGTGGCCCTGTACCCTGTAGCATAGGTGGCTTAAAAGTCCTAAAGGTAGTTCAGCTGGAATGAAAGCCTCAAGCTGATGTTGTTAACACATGGGTATTTCTTATTGAGTTCAGACTCTTTCACGCCTCCAGAGCACTGTAAATTATCTCATATTATTTGTGACTCCACAGACTCCTTCCCGTTATACAGCAATTATTCAGGATTGATCATCATCAGTTAAAGCGTGTTAATTCTGGCAACAGACTCAGATTCAGTTCCATAAGAGCACATTATCTGAACGCATTCCACTCAGCTCAGCTCTCAAGCATTGATTTCCCACCATCACTCCTGTCTATATCCCTCCTCAGAATAATCTTTCCATCAGTTCCCATTCTGAAGTCCTCCAAGAGATTCTCTGTGAGTCCATGGAGCACAGTCTTGTAGATACTCCACATTTTCCTGATGACCAGATGCCATGAAGTCAGAGACATACAGAAGAGAAAATATCCATAACTGACACTGTGACTAAAAAGAGAATTAAATCAATAAAGGATAGTATCATCTCTTTCAAAATAAAATCTACGAATTCTGTTGCATCTTGATGATAGATGGAATTTGATTTCAGTGCAGTCGATACCCAACAGTTTTTTTAAGTTAGCATGTAACACCTCTAGATCAGAGGCTTCAGAAAGGTCAGAGGGCTCTGTTTTTTGTATCACTGGTATTACAAAGAGGCACGTGGCATAACCCTGTTCCCATTATCCCCACCAATGTAGAAGTGCACCAAGCCCTTCTGCCCCATTTCTTGAACCTCTGTCTCCAGAGTAAATAAGCCAAATCTATTCCACCGAGAGTGGCCCAGGAACAAAGGAAAATCTTGCTCATTTTTTTAAATTAAGGTCCAACTATCCTATGATGTGTTAAAATCACAAGCAGCCTTCTTATTCAATATTATATTAAGGAAGTTTCCTAGGAGACAGAACAGGGATATACAACGAATCCTACTTCATACACATTTTGAAAGATTCTTTAAAGTCTGACTTCCTTTGGTATCTAACATGATGAGGAATGCAATCCTAAAGCGTCTTTTTCTGGTTTCACCTTGGATGTACAGTGAAGAGGTGTACGTACAAAACACACTACAAAGTAGGAATGTGCTGAACCACAGACCAGCCTCTTTTAGATTCTAGGTGGTTTGAAAATATGATCCCCACATACAAGACAGATAAGAGAGACAGAAGCAATGCAGAAAAATGTCAAAAAAGTAGTTTCAAATGCTTTATTTTCCCCTCTTATGTTTTGGGTACTAGCCACCTTTGAACAGCCCCATGAGAGAACCAGGTTACTGATCACAGAGTAGCTTAAATGAGATAACCCTTGCAGCAAGTTGTATAAAGTATGTGCTTCACTGTCAGACAAGACAGCATAAAGCTTTGACTTGTTCTGATAAAAGATCTATCCAATAGGAAACACAATTATAGACATGGATCATAGGAGACCATCACATTTCTTCTGGCTTTATCTCCTTTGAGATAGACTGACAAGTAAATTTGAAAGTGTGTCTTTTCCTCTGAGTTTTGGAAGGTTATCTTTTAGGTTGATTTTAGGTTCTGTGAAACATTGATAACAACCTGCCAGAGCTGATGTGTTTACATCGATTTTTCAGAGGTAGGAAACATACATATCTTACGAACTAAGTAGATCTTAAAATAAAACTGTGGTGAATTTCAGTAAAAATCACTTTATTGCAAACAATTAGATCTTAAAAGTCACACAAAAGCAGGGTTCTGAAAGCTTTATCGGCTTAGAAAGTCCTTACACTTCTAGATAGATTATAAGTTTTGATCTGTTTAATTAAAGATTTAAAAAAAATAAAAAAGACTGTCTGAATGTCCTTTGGTTTTCCAGATATTCTGACTTCACTTGGGTAAAGAAGTCAATTCCCTAAGTCTGGAGTGAACAAGGGAACAGGGAAAGTTAACATGAAATAAAGAATAAAGAGTTTAGTATTTTTCATTTGTGACCCCCC
>NW_010120474.1:29236-36631 GCF_000699245.1 Pterocles gutturalis
CCCCCCCCCAAAAAAAAACCCATAAAACTACAAAACAAACTTTATCTGCAATTATGTATTATACATATAACATTATGAAGAGAATCTGTTACTGAACATTTATGAGCCTTTCTAAAAATCTTATTTACAGGAAACGCCATGTCTGACATTGTGCCTTGCAATGCAAGGCCACAGAGACATTTGGTAAATAGTTAGGTCAAATGTAAAACAGGATGCATGTTAAATTCCAAATACATGTTAGGAAGGTTCTGTACTAGCCTAATTGGAACTGAACATGCATAAGGAAATAGGAGCTAGCAAAATGTGAAGCCATGTTTATACCTTTTATCCAGTCTAGTCTGCTTCTTACTTGACAATATACCTTCAGCAATCCCAAAAGCTCATCCGTGCTATGCAGGCTTTTTCAGGGCTCTAAGTGGTGTGAAACATTACTTGGACTCTCTGTTGAGAATTCTTTATGCCTTTACATTCCTTCCAAAACCTCTAATACCACATGTTGGGGTTACTCAGTGGGATGTTAGAAAGCAGATAAGTAATTTTTTTTCCCATGCTGCTTGTACTGCCATCGTACAGAGTTTAAAATCTTCATTTTGCCTCTCTGGTTTTTGTACTAACATGTGCAGCATTAATATTTGATCTAGAAATATTTATTTGAAGCATTCTACACATACGTATGATGCCAGTCTTTAAATTAATGTTGAACGTTAGTGTAAAGATTGTAGTTGATGGAGTGAAGAGGGAAGGAGAGCTCTTCTTCAAGCAGGTTTGCATATTGCCATTACTTCCTGGACATACCTCCCATAGAGTTGTCCACAGTGTAATTTCAAAGTAAGGCCCTATAGGGACATGTCAAGGAAAGACAAGGTGCACAAAAGGCTCTGTGTCAGTTTCACAGACAAATCAGAGTGGTTAAAAAAAAAAAAAAAAGCTACTAAAATAACTACTTGAAAAGGTCATGGATCAGGTGTACATTAAGACTTTCTTTATATGTGATTGTAGTGTAATATTGTTTTATAAGGATGCAAGTGTAAAATGTCTCTTGGTGATACCTGACCATGTTTACAAATTCTTCTGTTAATCTTTTTTTCTGTTTCTCTGGCCTCCTGCTCATTGACACTTTTCTCTGAACTCCCTTCAAAATGTCAGCTTCGTATTTTGATAATCCATTGCAGTTTTTGTGTCGGCTAACAAAAAAAAATAACAGCCTTCTTTTGCAGAAAGCTTCAAATCTATACTTCGATTTTGCAAGGGATTTAGAAAACTCTTCCAACAGTACTAAGACAGTTTTGGGGGTTATGAATCTCTATAGATCGTGGCTAGGAACAGCCATCTTTTTAGCATTATGCTGGTACGTCACCTCTGTCATCTTGCTGAAAATATCTGCACTCTCGACTATTTCTGTGACAACTGTTGAGAGCCTTAGTATACAGAAAGCTGAAGTATCTGAAGTATAGGTTGAAGTCTCCATCAGTCATACCACATATACAAGAGTTGATACATCTTAATGGCTTTGTCACATTCCTTCAAAGCAACTTCTTTACTCTCAAACAGTCCTTTGCCTAATTTAAGGAAGTCTTTATTTCAGGCTCTAAAAAAAGACATATTTCACAGATTTTCTGTTTAAGTGTAGGAAGGCTTTTATGGAGTTTTCTTGACAGTGTAGTTTGGATTTTACAAGATGGATTTAAATCACATGTCTCTAAAAAATTCATGCATTTATCCTACAATCAAAAGTTCTCTCACAATGAAGCAAGCTATCTGCTAACATTAGTGCTCTATATGAAGGCTAATAATTTTCCTGGTTCTTGAGATTCTTACTTATTTTGGGATATGTCAGAATGTCACTGTTTTTTGGTTGGTACATAAAGCTTTGGACTTACCTATTTCTTCCCCTGTTCCATTCTGCTGGGTGGTGTCTTCACTTTTTATAACTTTACATCTCCATAAGACAAATTTGGGTTTTAATATAATATTTTGAATAGCTCTTGCAAGCCTGCTCATGTAAGATTTTTGGCCTATTTTACAGGTCTAGGTGGAAGTACAGTAAGTCTTGGCTTAGGCATCTGAACTTAACCAAAACAGCTGACCTCAGAGTGTCCATCACTCACCATAACAAAATTCCATGTCTGGCCAACATCTGTGCCTTCTCAGCCACTCTCAAAGACAACAGGACATAACAGAATAATTCTGAAATCACTTGAAAATGGGAATTTAAGAGCAGGCTATATGTAGTTACTCCTTAATTTTGACAATAGTACTGACTCATCTTTAGATATTCAAAGATAATTTGAAAGTGTTCTCAAGCTTAATAAGTCTATACACTTCAAGCAAAACATGTAGAAACAGGCTGTTTCAAATTTACCATTTTGCTTTTTTTTTCCTCTGCCACACAAATAATACGATTGCAATTGACATGTTCCCACAAGAACACCCCTTCAAATGTTCCCGCACTTTGTTTCATCGAAGCAGGATTTTCCAACAGAAAAACATTTCACAGAAATATTTTACTGTTTCTATTTATTTCTTCTCAGATAACCTCGTTGTTCCTTTCCCTATAAGACTGGGGACATTACAATGATTGTTCCCTTACTAAAGACATATTTTTCTTACTGGATGCCTTCCCTCCTCATACTGTAAGTACAAACCTAAAGTTACCAGAGAGTACGGTGTGGGAGGAAATGCTACAGAAGAGATTCTTCCTCAGTAGCTATACTGGGAGCCTTGCAGAAGCCACTGTACTGAGGACTTTGTGACCTTGAACAGGCCCATATCTGCTCTCCTGGACCCCACACTTCGGGCTCAAGCAGCCCTGCTGTAGCAGAACATGCTGGTGTGCCCTGTGCTGACCTGTGCTGTGCTGGTGGGTGTTATGACAGAGATAACATCCCAGCCTGTCAGGAAACTTTCTGTTAGCCGAACAGCTTACTAGAACAATTTGTAATTTGTAATGTATTTGGGAACAGTAAAGTCCATGGGGATCAAGGGGTGACGCATGGTCATCCTGATCTGAAGACTGCTGTACATTGAGAAGCCACTGATCCCCGCCACAGTTAACCTCAGCAGTGGCTGGGCTGGGCCTTCAGGTGGAGTTGCACTGCACACATTCCCGGCTGCAGGACAAGCTGCAGTTTGTACCTGAGGAGCCTGCAGGCATTTCCCACCTGCCTGGTACCAGCGATCAGGCCACCTGCATGGCATCGCCTTTACTAACTGTGCAGCAAGAAGTTCCTATGCGAACACCCATTCTGCTTGACAGTACAAATATGATCAACAGAGTTGTTCTCTTTAAGAAAATTATATATAACAGCTCAAATGACTGAAATGGAGGACAATTCTCTGACAGGATTTGAACAGCACGCTGTAGGGAAAAAAAGTCTGGCCAATGCTGCATGCATCTGGGGTGCACAGCATCTGAAAGAGATCTAAGATTTACTTGCTTCATAGTAAGTTTGCAACATTTTTCTTTTTATTCTATCTCATTTAAACAGCTACTTTATTAAACCATTTGTTGTCCAGCCTTTCTTACTGAGATCCAGAAAGAATCCTGCACCATCTCTCTTTCACTTCAAACACAAAGTGCAGAGCAGTAGAGAACTCAAAACCCAAGATTTTCCTCAAGGAAAGATATGAAAAATACAAAGAAAACTTACTGGTGTGAAACAGTATGTTGGCGAATTAGTCAAAGATCAGAGGCATTATAAACCAGAAATCATCATCAAGTTTCAAGATCATGCAAAAATCAGCTTAACTTTGGACAAAACAGATTTTGCCCTTTGGGTTAATACCAAACCTTAAAACATGCAGGAGAAATAAAAGCGTTCAGAGTAGGATAAATTTCTTATTTTGGCAAAACATGTTTAGTAACTTGCAACACAGCCAAATGTACAGGAGGAACTTCAACCCTTACAGAACTGGTACTCAGTTCACCCGCAAACGCAGACTAAAAGATCAAGCTGAGAAAAAAATCACAGTGAGTGCAGAAGCAGTTTAGTTCAGTGTAAACAGGGAAGAGACTGAGAAAACAATTTCACCCGCTATTTGGCTGCAAGTCACAAACCAAGATATTACAGAGCATTCCCAATATTTGTTGCTACATGAACAGCAAGCTAATAAACCTGATACAACCACCCCATGCTTGCAAGACTAACTGAATGTTGTCTTAGAACAAACAAACAAGCCAACAAGGAAGAGTTTTAATGCTTCACAGATTATTGCTAAATCCTTGGCTTAAGTCAGGAGAAAACGGAGGTTATCAATACAGCCTCCAAATCATCACAAACTCTAAGAATCATGTCCTGGGGATGGGTAGTTAAAATCATAAAGCAATACCAACTGGAGTAGGTTTTATATTATATATGTGAATCTTACTGACAAGTGCTATGATCAAATAGAAAGCTAAAAGGGATCCAGAGCTGCCTGTAGTTTATGCTTCCATAATGAATGAATGGATTAACATTTTCAGTTTTCTTTAAGGATCATATACAATCATACATCACGAAAGTTTGCTGAGTATCACCTGAACTTTTTTTTTCCTCCAGAAAACAAGTGAGAGCTCAATGATTACTAAATATGCTTTGAAAGTTGTAAAAAATGAGTTTGTTTCTAATGGCTGCATTTGATAGACTGAGGTAGGTGTACAAATAAGGAAAATCATGGAATGATATTAAAACTTTAAACAAATTAAACACATCAAAAATATTTACAGCATATCTAGAATTATTCTCTATAATTATTCTCTTAAAGAAAAATACCTTCATTTACCACTTATGAGAGGTGCATCTATTGTAGTAAAAAATGCCTAGAAATATTATGTGAATTAATTTAGTTCTGTAGAGGCAGGAGAATTTTTTGGAATACCTTCTTCCCCTTGACTTCTAGTGTTCTTGAAAATGCATCTCCTACAAAACTTCCAGTATAGATTTGCAACTTTATTATTAAATCATTTATTGATAAAAAAATATGGATTTTAAAATACTGTATTACTATTTATATTAATGTCAGAAAAATATTTTAGTGAACTTACTTTAGTATAAAAATAAATACAACTCATCGCAGATTACTGCTACCAGCAGCTGTGTTGAAGTCACGATTAAATCTGAACAATCCAGGGACGAAAAATCTTGTAAATTTCCAGTAGTGACCTATATCACTACTAACAGCAAGCCTTCCTCTGAGCTCTAACCGCCCTCTCTAAATGCCTACACAGACAACTAAGCAGAACTTCAAAACCCACCATAATCACACCATCTGGCAATACCTATGAGCTTTTCTCACTGTGCATTTCTTGCTGGTTTATAGCCATACCCTAATAAATCCTGAATAGATCATGTAGGGACTGCTCTGATTTCCTCCATTTCATTGTTACGCTAAACAATTGTAACTGTTTGAGTTAAATGGCCAGTGCATTAAAATGTACCCATGTTATCCAAAAAAAGCCAATACTCCTATACATGAATATTTGTAAAGTATAGTTTGCATAATTCTAACAGCAATTATAAATCACTTTATTATGTTATGAAAATGCCAAGTAGCGACGAGAAATTTATAACAATGGTTTAAAAATTCTCTAGCACTCCATAAAACTATTTTTTACATTCTTTCTGTTGATTTGCCATCTGAAGCATGGTAAGATAACCACACTTCCAGGAGGCAGAACAGATAAGTAAAGGAAACTCAATGGGCAGCAGCATCAACAGAGAAGGCAGGCACATAAAAGATGACAGCTCTCTTAGAAAGTTATTTTACAGATTTCTTTGCAGCAGTCCACACCCGAAGCACAAAAAGAGCTGTGTTAATTTGAGAAGAGAGGAAGAACATCCTTGAATCACACTATTTCAGCTCTGCCTAATAAAGTCAAGATAATTTTGTTAAAAAATAAAAATAAAAAAAAGTACGCAATCCTGAAATGATAAAGTGAATTTTGACAGAAACACTGGTCACTACAGTGTAAGATCTTTGACAGAAGAGATCTGGTGATTTTTTTTGCAGTAGTTTTAGACATTGCTGAATCTATGTAACAAACTGTCATCTTATGGAAGAACTCAACATATGCTAACCCTGAAGCAACTCCCATTCTCAGCCCAGACTCTTGGCCCAAGTCCCCTAATCAAAGATTAAAGCTGATTTGCTGAACTAAACTTGAACAGCTGAAGCACCCCCACATACTCCACTCTGCTGACTCCACTACTAGAACAGTAACATCTGGAAGAGGGGCAATAACAAATGCCTGGGAGCTGCATAAAGAGCAGCAGTTGCTTGCTCATTGAAGGTGAATCAAAGCCTTGAAAAAATGGTATGTATTTTTAATTATTTTTTGTGACTGAACAACCAAACAAATTTATTTTTGCACATCAGTAGTTGCAAAGTAGAGAAAATATCCAAAGTTATTTGTTTTTGCTAATAAAACATGTATATTGAATTTTGTAGTAACATTTATTATAAAATATTAAAACAAATAAAGTTCTTGCAGTCTATCAATTAGTAAGTCCAAACCAATAAATTACCAGCTATGCCTCTCTACTTAGGATCTTAATTAAAAAAAACAAAGTTCTCTTTATCACCTTTACAGCAGAAGAAAAATTACCTCTAGTTTATCCGAAAAGCTCTTATCCAGCTCTAATTTTACTCAGTAGTAAACAAAGATTTAATCTTATTTTGATTCCCTAGTGACTGCACATTGGAATGAGATCAGGGTCACTTAATATTTCAGTCCTTATCTGTAGGCCTTGCTTTTCATCTCAGTAGGTCTATGGGGAACCTAAATTTTTTAGAAGTCTTTTTCTGTAGACTGGCAGTAGGAAGAGACCCTGCCTCACTTACCAGTCTGATTCTCTTACCAAGGACTGGATAGATTCCCAATCAGGAAAATAATATTAATTAAAAATTCACCAGAATGTGTTACACAAGGAAATCTGGATGGAGTAGGCACAAGAGCAGAACCACACCACTCCGAGACATTTAATTTTCATTTATTAAGTAGAATAGATTTAAAAGGTGGATAGGAATTTTTATTTTAAGATTTTTATCCTTCATATATTTCTAAAAATAAAACCCTAGGCAAAACAAATCCAAACACAGAACTTCCAGCCCAGTTTAGACTACTTCAGTGTTTCAAAGTCCTGGCTGGCAGCCTAGCTCCAAACCAGGCAGTGCATTCCACCTCCCTGAAGGGGCTGCTTTTTCAATGATTTATTGCTTGTTTTTCCAGATTGTCAGCATAAACTATAAATGGCCCCACTATCTTCATAGTCCCAACACTATTTCTGTGATTTTCTCCCTCTCTAGGGCCAACCAGCAGTTCTTACTTGGGTTACCATCACTCTTTGGCCTCCCACCCCAACAATGTTGGAAGGAAGGTAACGATGCTAAGGGTTATTTAACAAAGTTCATTCCTGC
>NW_010120474.1:36644-49219 GCF_000699245.1 Pterocles gutturalis
TTTCCTTTACATACTGGAGTAATCTTTATAGTGAGCAGATGTAGCCCAGGTCTCACTTACACTAGCATTGCTTTTAGATAGGCTTCACCCCATGGCAATGTCACAATTACTGAAGTTTCCTGTAAATAAGTCATGTAGCTACATCTACCTAGAATTAATGAGGAAAGTATCAGAATCCAATTAGGAATTTCATTAGGTCATTGCGAGAAAGAGGAGGGGAATGGAAAAGGTGGAGAGAGAGCTAAACGTTTCCAGAAGAAAAAGAAACAAAGGCAGTTTTAAAAATAATTTATGTTTGGTTTTGCAGCCCTCAGCAAAATGTCAGAACAGACAGACATATCAAGCAATAAGACTGAAATCCAGCAGCTCTTGAAAGAAATTGTGCTCAGTACAATTCCCTGAGCCTCATTCACTAGAACTGTGCATGAGCACCAAAGCCCATGCCTATAAAACCTCACACGGGAATGGATGTAAAATTACTTTGGAGAGAAAGATGGAATTATGTTTCCAGTAAAAAAATGTAGCCTTCCTTTATGAAGGTTTCTTAGGTTAGGAAAGTATAAATGACGTTGCAGTTAGCTTCTCTATATTAATGCAGGCATCATACTTAGCATGACTGATTTCTTAATTTTGTGAATAAATGGTATAATAGGAATATATTAGGTGGTTTTCACACAGAATAATTCATTTTAGGTTAATACTAAAAATTGTGCAGACTTGCTTGTTGTAAAAACCTACAGAATTATACTTTTTTAAAAAAAGTCACAGAGCACACGTATTTCCTCTGTTTTAACAAATATTTGCTTGAGAATAAACTATGCAAAAGAGATTCAGATAATATGATATGAAAAATATTCATTAAAAAGGAAATTAAAAATGTCTCTTCAATTAATATGGATCTGTTTTCAAAGTAGCCTTAATCCATATCTTTCTCTGAAAGCCAGCAGATTTTAAACTGGAACTGGATAGAGCTCATCAGTGAGATAACAGACCTTTCCTTGAGCTTAAAATGAATTTAAAGCACTTAGCTTTAGTAATTTTCTGCTTATTGAACCCTAATTTATGTTACTGTAAATCTGAAGTAACTCTATTGATGTCAAATGGTGTTATCTAGATTTCCTACCAATGTAGAGGATAGCAGAATCACTCCACAAGCTTGCTCCAGTTCTGCTTCATCATTAGTACATTGTGGGTGGGATTTAAATATAATTTGTTGCAGAAAAGCTAATGATTTGAATTACAATGCATTCATTTTCACAGCACTGTTTTCATCTGCTTAGCTCTTCTGGAGGGTTAGTTCTGTTTGACACATCATTATATTTTTAGTTATAATATTTTATTAACAACAAACAAATATGTTGACAGTGCAAAACATTTTCTTTTATGAGCAGTAAAAGATAGGCAAACACTATTTAGGAAATAGAAAAAGTATATGACAGAGTTGAGGTAATACAAATTATAGGTTACACTGAACATAAATACTGTCATAAGCATTAGATCAAAGTCTTGATTCTAATTAATTCATCCCATTTGAATGTTTCCCTAAGTAATGTTGTTCCGTTGTTACATGTTGCTAGCAGTATTTTTATTCCAACTCTCTTGAGTCTTTTATTGCAGTAAGCCATATTCCTTTAGGGCTCAATTCTGCAGTCTTCACTCAATCTAAATTCCCAGTTCAGTCTGGGAGCAGGATTTGCTTGAACAAGGACAAAAGAATTTAGTCTCTAGTGTGTAGTTATATCTGTATTCTCAAAGCCTAAATGCATTTTATTTTAGCGAAGTCTGGAATTTAACGTGGAACAGAAAAGTCTTAAATTCTATTCCAGTTTCTGGTTCTGAATTTTGTATTACAAGTGTCCTTAGCTTCCTTTTTCTATTAACACTGCCACCAATAAGACAGATATAGTAATGAGCCTTAAGTTCCTCTGACAGATAATTTGATGAAAGGCTCTGCATACCTACTGTAGGTCAGATATTGAGAGAGAAATCTCTCATACAGTGTAATGCTCAGATCACTCACTTAACATCTTCCTTTTTATGAGACTAGGAAAGGATTCCAGAGCAAAAACTGCTTGGGTAATTTGGAGTCAGCCACAAACTGCTTAATACACTAGCATTAAGTTGTAGCTGAAGTACAAGTTAGTCCCCAGGAAACCATGACATTGACAGTGTGGAAAAGGGGCACAGAACTGTCTTTGCTTCTCACTCTCCAGCTGTACCAGGCAGAAAAGAATTACATTCTGTATGCCAAGAAATATTATTAGTTTATTTTTCCAAGGTCTTGCACGTATTTCAAACTCTACTGCCTGGCACATTTCATACAAGTTAAACATCTACCTTGGCTATCAGAAAAGTGTCATATCTCAACTTCTCCAAGTCAAATAGGATATAGCACAACTCACATTGCTTAGTTCCAAATATTTAACTGGGGAACAAATTAACCATCTGTAAGAATATATGCAATTATCCTATCCTAACAGAATTGTGCCATGTACTTTGAACTCTCATAGAAAATGTCCTCTAAATTAACTGCTTTTTGGTAACATAAACTTCTAAATAATATTTGAATGACTAAAGCAGAAATTAATTTAGATTATCACACCCAATGCCTGCAATTTTACATAACAGTTGGAGCTCAAATACAAATTTTAGGCTGCTACAGAGCACAAATACAGATTCATTGAGAGAGCATAAAAGGTTTTCTGAAAGGCTGGAAAATGTGAACTCTTATCCCACATACCACTGTCCTGCAG
Organism: Pterocles gutturalis; assembly: GCF_000699245.1. Taxonomy (NCBI): domain Eukaryota; kingdom Metazoa; phylum Chordata; class Aves; order Pterocliformes; family Pteroclidae; genus Pterocles; species Pterocles gutturalis. Next base: position 39,398 of record NW_010120474.1, read on the forward strand.
GTCCATAACACCCATCTTTAGACAAAAGTAGCAAAATGTTCCTCTTACTTGAATCTAATGTACATTTGTTCAGAGGAACATGGTGAAGTCAGGCCTGAGCTTTAGATCACATATACCATAATCTGAAATCTGGGTCACCAATGACTTTAAAAGCCATTGTCAGAATCTCTTTTTTTTCCCCTACATCTGCTTTTATACAGTTGTATACTGTTTCCTCTATGACCCAGAACAAGTAAAAAGAAAAATTCTCATATATTCATTTATATCATATATTGCATTTTGCTAACCTGCTTTTCCTAAATACATTTCCCTCACACACATCCCAGCTCTTAACACCTCCATTCTGACATCCTTCAAAATGTTCCATCTGCTTTGATTCCTGTGTTACATGGTCCTTCTCATTAGTGTATCTTTTTTTCCTACTCCAATCCCTTCACTTCTGTGAAGTTAAGCTCACAAGTTACAATTTAGTAAAACCTTTAAAAAGTAGCTAATGTAATGTGGGGCATATCATAAAAAATAGCTGTGTCCTGGCTTACCCATTTTTTAATAATGCTATTACGATGCTTCTAAAATGATTTTGTTTCCCACTAAACACAAAATTATTTAATTAAAAGAGAATAAAAAGCTTTGATTAAGAAAAGGAAACTTGATCCAAACTGACTTAATTAGATAAGGATTAGTATACTCTTTTCAATCTGTAATTTCCATAATGTGTTAACACTCCTGAAAATGTTAATTAAATTGTGGAACTTAACACTGCCTGCACTTTAGTGGTAAGAATTCAAACACAACAATTGAATTTTTAGAGGAGAAAATTGACATTTCTTATGGTTTGTTCCTCTTATAAGAATAAAACATTTTAAAATTAGGCTGGACAATCCATGAGTGAGGTTTATGTATCATACGTACTAAACTGTTTCATTAACAAAAACTTCTAGTCAAGTATTAGGAGATGCTAATGAATATAAAGCAACCTCTCAAATTTTCAGATGGATACATTTTTCCCAGCTGATGACTCTTTATGTATCTTTAATAATTATTTATTTTTCAAGATTCCAGTCATTACACCGCTCTCCATATCTGAGCCCTGAAAGAGCTGTTTAGAGATCATGAAGTCCTACGTGAACTCCCACTTACGGCTTAATTATTGTAAACTATCTCTAGCCCACATAAAAGCCAATTAAGAGGCAGCATGAGCAGCCATAGTTAATATAAATGATATCAATGACTCATATTCTCTCAGCATGGTTCAGTTTAAACACTTAAACTATCAATAACTATAGAAAATCTTTGCAATACTCCTAAGGTAGAAAAAATATGTTTATAGGAGGACTTATTCAAGCTACAGAAATTTACATTTCTACCTAGTCTGTATTATTCCAACTCACAGGTATCACACTTTACACATGAGCTATTAAAGATCTCTGTCAAACTGTGGGTGAATCTGAAACACGTGAATGTGATATTCGTTCACTATCCACTGTTTAGGATGAAGATGCTTTACTGAAAAAAAACCCCAGCAATGTACCAAAAAAAATTCAAAAGGACAATTATTAAAATGAATCATAAAAATTATTTCAATGTTCCTATCAGTTTGAGAAACTCCAAGGAAAAATACTTCTTTCTACATGTTACCATAATGTAGTAACACACTGATACATGCTTCTTATCTAACAGTGCCTGTGGAAAGATTTTAAATAGTATCCTGCCTATTACTCTGTAAATTCAGCCAATTTCGTCCTGTAATTGAATCCATATAGGTACCCTGTTGCAGGGAACACTCTCTGCCATTTAATTTCTGCCCTCCATCTCAAAGATGACTGTCCTTTAGTACTACTGGATTTACAGATTTCCTCTCAAATAACCTGCCTGTGCAAAACTATACAGTGGTCAGGACAGCAGAGAACTGAGCTATCCGTCTAAACTCCTAGCTCCAGATATCGTGGTCATTGGGAACCCTGTAATAAGATATTTAAATCAAAACATACATGCTTTCAGAAGCCACCACTTCCATAGGTATAATGGTAACTCATGAAGTTAGGCCACAGGCTGTGCCTTTGCAAAACGGTTCCTTTCACCTCACCGCATATGCACCAATAAGCAGGGAAACTCACAGAATAAACAAAAGCCTTGCAGACACTACACTATGCATCAAGAAGCAAGGGGGGCGCTGACAGTGATGGATGTACACTTTTACTGTGCTTAGTGTGCTCCTGAAGGCTCCTTAACTCAAGGGATGCCCCTCTCCTGTGTTGGCTTCAGGGACCCACACACATAGAGAGCAGTTCAGCTGCTGGTGCGGAGATACTCTGTCCACCCAAGCAGTGATGCTGCTGGGCGCAACTGCAGATAAAATGATAACATACCTATAACTCACCAGAGGATCCTGCTGCAATTGAACAATACCTTTATCCTGGACTGGAAAAGCAGCATTAAGCAGCTTTCTGGTACTTGAGTTCTGGCCTTCTAAATCATGGATTTTTTTTCCTATAGAAATTATTGTATCTAGATTTATATAGGAAAAAAAAAAATTCTTACTGTCTGTTGCAGTTTTGAACCTGGCTAGCAAAACAAATATCACAACAACTGTTCACTCACCCTCCCCCCTCCTGGGGAATGGGGGAGAGAATTAAAGAGGTAAAGGGAAAAGACACTTGTGGGTTCAGATAAGAACAATTTAATAACTAAACTACAATAAAACTGAAAATAATAATTATAATAATAATAGTAACATATACAAATATACAAATATACAAATGAATGATACACAGTAAAACACTCACCACCAGATGACCAAGGCTCAGCCCGTTCCCAGCTAATGATCCCGGAGCAGGAAGAGTCCCAAAACCGCAATCCTGGAATGGAGATAAAAGCCTGAGTGTCCAAGACAACAAGAACTGACTGAGGGAGCGAGATGACCCCAAGAGAAGGACCAAGCAGAGAGACCCAACCTGTAAAGAGAGACTACTACTTCTGGACAGAGCCTCATCTATACACTGGGCATGACGTGCGTGATACGGAATATACCATTGGCCAATTTGGGTCGCAGTCCTAAACCTAAGGTTGAATCCTAGGCTTGTAATTGAGGCTGTGCTCCCTCCCAGCTTCTCCTGCACCTGCAGACACTGGCACAGCAGAGAAGCTGGAAAGTCCTTGACTGTCCTGGCAGCAACAAGAAACACCAGCATGTTATCAGCATTCTAGTCAGCACAAATCTAAAACACAGCCTCTTATTAGCTACTATGAACAAAGTTAACTCTGTCCCAGCCACAGCCAGGACACCGTCTTTCCCTCAACTATTAAAATGATGATATACAAGCTGTGCATATCTTTGCGATTTAATGAGTGGATCCAAAGCAAAATGAAGAAGAACTTTATACTTTTATAAAGTAGATTGTTTAATCAAGCATACCCTGCATAAAAGCTGCAACAAAAATTCTAATTAAAATGTAATCTCTGTTTTAGGTAAAATAACTCTCAGGTCTTAATTTGCTCAGATCTATTTCCCTTACAGTCTTCCTTATTTAAGGAATGAGCAGTTTGCTAGAATGTTTCAACCTTTTAGGACAGTGGCTTCATCCCCTAAATATCTGCCTGGAAGAGAAAGATAAATTCAATTTCCAATATCTTCTGCATCAAACAAGGTGTTTTTTTGAGAGATGAATACCATCCAAAGTCTTATATACGTGTGTATGCACCTGTGTGTCCTCCCCTTGTGCCCCCAATTCAGTTGTTTGAAACTCAACATTTTTTGACTGGTCACACTAGACATGGATGAAATATTTTAAAGTAAATAAAAGTTAGGACAACGTCATATCATAACATGCAGTACAACAAGAGTCTGTCATCTCATGGAAACTCTGAATCACAGCAAGACAATTAAACCAGAGCTAGCTGTGTTTGAAACATTGGCAAATACTGTAGAAAATCAGAAAATTACTTGACACTACTTCTGGCTTCTGCTTAACACGCAAAAACACCTGTGAATTCTGGAGATGTAACTAATTTCAGAGGATGGCTTCATTGTGCCCTTCCAGTACTTGAAGGGAGCCTGTAAACAGGAGGGGGAGCAACTATTTACAGGGGTTGATAGTGACAGGACGAGGGGGAATGATTTTAAACTAAAAGAGGGGAGATTTAGGTTGGATATTAGATAGAAATTTTTAACTCAGGGGGTGGTGAGGCACTGGAACAGATTGCCCAGAGAAGTTGTGGATGCCCCATCCTTGAAGGCATTCAAGACCAGGCTGGATGGGGCCCTGGGCAGCCTGCTCTAGGGGTTGGCAACCCTGCCCACAGCAGGGGGGTTAGAACTAGATGATCTTTAAGGTCCTTTTCAACCCAGGCCATTCTATGATTCTATGATGTTCATAATCCACTGTGTATTATTACTAATTTACAATTAATTGATCTGTTTCTGAGTTTTCAGAGTCTGGTCCACCATTTTAAAATTCCTTCCTAAGTGAAATTTGTGAGAGTTACTGGCTAACCCAAGTGAACAATGTATGTATCACAAGAAATTGAATCAATCTGAAAATGAGCAGCACATAAGAAGGAAAAAAAAAAACCGAACGACCAACCAAAAACAAATTACAAAGGCCAAAAGAAAACCTAATCAGATTTACATCCAAAATAAGTGACAGATTAATTTCACTATGGTTTTGCCTAGTTGCAACAACCAGTATTTGAACCATAGGAGACAAAGAACCAAAACCAGAATAACCTGATGCTTGATGGCTTATATACATACCTATTTAATAGAAGAACATTAACCTCCTGATGTCATAGTCCACCTATAAAATGCTCCTGTGTGGTCAAGAATACTGTTTTTATATTTGTAGGAGACCTAAGGACAGTGAGATGTCAAGAGAAAACCACAAGAAACAGTATACATATGATAGATATTTAATATAATGTTTAGAAAATATAAAAATGTTGCTCTGTTTAGTAAAAAAGTGATACAAGTCTATCGATAATTCATTTTATTATTATTTTAAATCAAGTTCTGTTCTTTGAGTGGTCTATGGCTTCTTCTTTTAGAGAGCTGGTCACAAGAGGGCAACATAGTTACATACATATGGAGCAGCTCTGACATTCCACCCAATGGAAATCAGTAGTATATAAAAAATACAACAATAGGGTATGAGAGTTGTTTATCAGTGTTTCTAACAGAGCAAATATCAGATTAAAATTAAAACAGTTAACCTTAACTCTGTCCCTCTACACAGGGTCCATAATACAATCTGGTCACAGTGTAACATGGTATTTTCAAATAACATGTAACAGTGTCATACAATTTTCACTACATTCTTAAAGGATGTGCCTGCTCTCCTTGGAAAACCACACAACTTTTTCCAGATCTATGCAAGCCTCTCTCTGTATTGCACAGGAAAAAAAAAAGAAATCAGACAAGTAAACCAAAGAATAGTCTGAAAATGCCACTGTCATTGGAACATCATCTCCTACAATATACGGATGTTCTCTTTTAACTCATTGATTACATATTGTACTTATCTATAGGAGCTCTGCCTCTTTCAGAAAGAATAAACTAGGTAGCTTAATGATTAGAGAATATGAGATGTTTGGTTAGAATATGGGTAGTACATTCAACCTTAATTCCCTCATTATTATTTTTTAACAAGATCAACAGCATCAACAAAAGTTCTTAAGTGAACCACTCCTTAAAGGAATATTTTATTTGTTCATTTCAATGTAAAGATTCTCCCTGATAAAAACAGAGAAAAGCCTTCTAGTAAGATTTCAAAGTAAGTTTTTATTCAGATGTAGCCTTACAAATATTCTGATAGAGAAAGCTTTGTAGATCTGATATTCTGAAAAGGCAAGGCTATTGTCTTAGGGCTGACTATCACTTGCAAGGTTATTCACTACATTTATACCGGATTTAAGTCATACAACACACAAAAGATTCAAGAGAATTCCCACTATAGGTGCAATGCTGATCAGCAATATTGTCATTATTAATTACCACAACAACATCACAAATTGTGTACAGGAAATTAACTGGAACAAGACTTTCAAGGACTCTCTGACAATGTCAGACAAAAATAAGTTCCAATCACTATAGTAACAGCTGTGAGCAACCTTCTGGTTGTATTGCAGTCAATGGCTAAACTCCCACAAACATCAGAAAGGCCTCGAGTCCATTTTGTGACAGTCATCCATGAGCCACAAAACTAGTATTGACATTTTAGATGTGATATAAAAACAATTAATTTCTCTACAGCTTGCTTGTAAATGCATGCATTAACATTGTCTAGAGAGTTTCAATGCCTAACTTACTTATACACTGAAAATTCTGTAAAGCCAAAGTCCAGCCTTCTTTGAGGACAGAGACTTAAATATCCAGATCTGTTACTTGCTCAATACATTTCTGAAAAAGATCTGTAGGGTTTTTCTTTTGTTTTTTTTGTCATGGTCACCCTGTTACTCTTCCCTTGTACATTACAAAGTTTTCAAATTGTTCTTTTGTCTGGGGTGAAAGAAAGATGGGAAGAGGAAAGAAAGGATATAAAGAGAAAAAATAAAATTCAAGAACAAGTTCCAGAAAAACCTCTTAATTACATATTTATGCAAAAATGAAATATTATATTAAGAATGAGAATCCAAACGGTTAGAATTTTTAAAAACTGGCATGAACATTTTAATTTATCTGAAGTCTGATAATTTTTATTCTGAGGGGGGGAAAAATCATTTTTTCACCCCTTTTTTACCCTTTTTTTCATTTCTAACCATCCAAAGCAAAATTAGGAGCAGAGAGTGCTTCTCTCACGTTACACTTCATTATATGGAGAATGGAGAGCTTAATGAAATTGTAATTTAATATGACACTTTTTTTGAAAGTGTGGTCTGTAACACACCAGTTCATTTAATCCCAGATGTTCAAATGTCATGATCCTTCTCCATGGATGATTCTCTACACCAAATCTCATAGTGGGGAGGGAAAGATGAGGTGTTAGTAGTTTTCACTGATTTTGTCATCAGTGTCTTATTGCTTTTTATGTTCATACTTCAACTTACATAGTACACAAAGTTCATGAGTTGACTCACTTGGAGCTATTCTGAATGAGATAATCGTACTGTCTTAACAGCTCTCTTTCACAGATTTCAACATCCTATCTCTTGTTAATCTCATTGATTATCATAGTCTTGATCACTCTGGCACTCCTCTTATCACATTTCTTTCTAGATCTTTATCACCCACAAACATGCACCTTAATGTCTAAAACCCTGAGACTCCAGAGAATTCAAAGTGCAGCATCAATTGCAGCTGCCTATTCTCAGGTGAACTCGTGAAGAGTCAAGTTTTAAGGGAAGCCAAGCTGCACAGTTAACAGCTGAAGAACTGTCAAGATTACACCCTCTTGACAGACCACCAAAGGTGAGCTAAGAATGCAGACACATTAGAGCTAACTGAGGGAAAATAAATGCATGACACACATATGATTAGTCCCACTGATTGTCATGTATCTGTGGAATCTATACTTAAGACTAATGATCTGCGTGGAAAAAGTAGGTGATGCACAGAAGGCGACCACAACAAAAATGAGTGCCCTGGTGATTGCAATCTAAAGGAAGAGAAAGAATGTGTTGAAGACCTTTTTAAAGCAAAACTCTTTATCAAGCTGTAAAACAGAGGAGAGCATTAAATCCCAAAACAATGTAAAATGACATCTGTATAAAATAGTATGAAGAGCAAAATTAGTGAAACAACACTAATTCCTCTGTGGTTACAGGGCTGAAAACCAAGGAGCTTTTTAGTATTTATAACTAATACTAATTTGAAAGGGCTCCTGAGTGCAATAATCAGACCAGTCTTCACTGCTTGAACTGAAATATCCTTTTAACCCACAAGAAAACTGTAGGAAGGTGATTTCAAATAAGTATTTTCTAGTTCATTCTATAATTCTACTTTAATGCAAATCTCAGTAAAAAATAAACATTATAGCAAAATATACAATAAGGTTTAAAACAGTAGTGGGCTGTGAAAATTAAGTGCATGAAGTATTTATTTTTCCTTATACTGCAGAGATTTATTTTAAACCTTATGTATTCACTTTCACTACTCCTGAGATAGTTCTTTGTGCACTCCCCTGTGGAACACAAACCATTCTCCAAGGAGAGGTCAGCTACCTCAAAACTCCTTCCACTTCTTTCTTCAAGGAACTCAACATGAGCAAGTAATTACAGAAATTTCAACAAGCAAGCCTCTGCTATCTCCTATTGGTCGTGTCTTTTAAAGGTATTATTATTGCCAGATGGCCTGTAAAATCTCAGAAGGAAAGGCGACACATAAAGGTCCAGCTGCTTTCTTTCTCTGCTTAGCTTCAGCATGACGGAAATCGGGAACCCCTGACCGTGTTATGGCCCTGTGTCAACTCTTCTGCTGCTGCTGTCACCCATGGTAGCTCTCTTTTCATGACAGGTTCCTCCTCATTAGCTTTCGCTTTCCTAACGCTGGTGAAATTCACACACTCCTTCTTTGTACAGCTGCATTTCAGGCTGTCACTTACCTAAGACTCAGGATCATCCAAGGTCCAGTGAATCTTCCCAAAATTTTAAGATTATTTGGATCTGATCTGTGATCTCAAAAATATGAAAGGACTTGTTTAATTGGTCTTTTGTTTCCTGATTTTATCACATTCAACACAATTTTGACACTCACTCCTTTCAAAGAACAAAGAAAATTCACACTGACATGAACCTTCTTCTCATGTGACACATTCAGAAAAAAATTAATTCCTTGCAATACAAAAAACACAGCAGAAATTTTACTGTAGGAGCACTGTGAGGGATGAATAAGGGTAATGGGCTGTACCAAGTCCTGGGGGAAGTGCTAAAGCACTATCTGGTTAGAATGTTTCCCTAATAAAAGTGAGTCCTACTCAGTCTCTAAATAACAAAGGTAAACATGAAATAATAAGAAATTTCATAAAGAAATTCTGAAATAGACATCCAATAGTAGTTGCTAATATTTTGGTGACATTCACAAACAGCTATCTACTTTGACATTTACACACATAGATACAAAACCTTGAGTTCTTTCAACCAAATATTTTCTTATTTGTTAAGTACTCAGCTTCCATAGCTTCTTATGGAGTCCAGTGGGAGCCAGATGCACTCATAATCATTAAAATCAGAACACGTTTTCACATTAGCTAGAGACACATATTCCCAAGTTGATTATCGGAGTCACAAAGTGAAATGTTGATCTCACTTAAGCAATGAAATTTTAGAGAAGCCAGCAGTTTATCTGAACACAATTGGAACCTTTACTCTATGATTTTAAAAGTAGCACATGTGTGGAACCGCAAGATGGCTCGCACAGCAATGTCTGCTACCTCTTGACTCCTTGAAGACAATGTAATGGATGAGTATTTTTTGATGGCAAAAATTGACATTTTGTCTGAGAATAAAGTTTAGTCATAAAAAAGATCTGACCACCCTTGGTGGGCTGACCATGGCTAAGGGACAGATGCCCCCCCAGCCGCTCTCACCCCTCCTCTTCAATAGTATGGCGTACAGGGAGAAAAGGTGACAGGTTGTGGGTCAAGATATAGACACAGAGATCATATAACAATTACTGTCACAGGCAAAACTGACTTGACTTGGGGAAAAATTATTTTAATTTATTCCCAACTAGAGTTGGATGGTGAGAAAAAAAGGCAAAAATTAAAACCCGTTCTCCCCACGTCCCTCACTTGTTCCCACACTCACCTTCATGGCTTCACTCTGGACTTCTCTACATCCATCCCGTGAGCAGTGCGGGGGCTGGGGAACGGGGGGCTGCAGTCAGTCCAT
>NW_010120475.1:0-434 GCF_000699245.1 Pterocles gutturalis
AGTGCTTAATCCCTCTTGCCTTTTGAGATACTCATATTTGAATTATGCTGGCAGAATTGAGTGAAGAAGCTTGTATTGTTAACAGTGCTGAATCTGCGTAAGACTTTTTTCTGTCGGGATTTCAATCTGACTTGCCCCAGCACTGTGTTCATCTAAAACTAAATTTGAAGATTTTCTTATGTTTCTGCTGCTAAATTTGTGGTTTACGTGCTTTGGTCAGGGAAGAAAGTCCACAATGTTACACATTTCTGTTTACCATAAATTTATTATTTCACTCAACTTTGGAAGAAATATATTAAATTAAGGTCTTAGATACTTTTTCTTCATCTTAAATAAAATAATCTCCCAGATACCACACTTCTTTTAAAAGTACTTTACCTAAAACTCAGTACTTTACCTAAATTGCAGTAATTTAACTTGGTAAACATTGTACT
>NW_010120476.1:0-15666 GCF_000699245.1 Pterocles gutturalis
GGCCGGAGGAGCGGAACTGGAAACTTCACCGGCCGTTAGCATTCATTCTGCAGGTCATAGCCTCCTTTGCTTCAGCTTTTGTCTGCCAGTCCGCAGCGCCAGGCCTTTCAGGAACTGCCTCTGTGCAGAAATTATTTCGGTAACTTGTCAAAGCGCTTCTTTGCAGGCAGAGCCACAGCGCTCCATTCGCCTGACCGGGAATAGGCCTCCTGTTCGGAAAGGCTTCACATGCAGCTCTTGGCGACTTGGCCTACCTACTGTCCAGCTTCAAGGGCAAGAGGCAAGAGAAGAGAAGGAGCCATCTGTTTCTGCTCCCTCTCAGTCCTGAGTTCCTTCAGTCGTTGAAGAGATTTGTGGCATTATTTTGGGATGTTTGTGGTCCTGTTTAGTTCCAGGACCTTGAAGGCACTGACTGACAGACAAAACCTTATCCGTTACCAGCAGAACCTTCCTTTTTTGCTTCAAAAAGAGTTGAGCCAGGCTAAATGCAGGTGGACAGGGGACATTTTCTAGTCATTACAGGGTGGCAAAGGTTGAAAACAGTCTTTAAATTGTTCCACAGATGAATCATTTGTCCTAAATATTTTTTTTTAGGAATTTTAGGAATCTTTTTTTCTGAATTTGTCTACTTCCTTGTAGTGTTTTGAAAATCTCAATTACTGCTTCAGTCATATCTCAAGTAAAAGGTATAACTTTACTCCTTAGTTGGTGATTGTACCCTCTAAGGTGGTTTTTTTTTTCAGATTAACCTGCTACAGCTGCTGTCCATATCTAGCCTCATGTTGCCCATCTCAGACATTTTTCATTTTCCTGTCTGAACTCATCTAGCTTTGAATTATTTGTTTCTTCCTAATTAATAATTGAGACTTCACCTTATTTCCTATTATCTGTACATTTTATTTGTGTGATATTTATATCCCTTCTATTCTTCTTAAGCATAGTTAAGTACCAGTAGTAATGGGAATTCTGGAGTCCAAAAGACCACCTTGTTCTACTTGTCCAGTATGTTGTTGTCTCATGCAACGGCATCTTCGTTTGAGCCATTATATGTACCAAGCTCCCTCTTTCAGCAATTGTATTCTTGCTCTTCTGGGACTGTGGTTCTTTGATGTGTAGAAAGTTTCTGCCAATTTCCATCTTATATTTATTCCTAATACAAATTTGTTTGCATACTTATATTATCTTTTAAGTGCTTTCTTTGCTGTTACTTACATCTTAGCCCCTAATATTTAGGGATGACTATACCTGTATCAACTTGCATTTTGCTAATTGAAAAGTCAGGTTTTTCTAGTTTCCAGCAAACATGCCTGTAGCAATATCTTTAGAGTGAAAATGCCTTCCTCCTTAAAGACTGAGTAAACGACCAGTTTTCCTCTGAGTTCCTTCAGTAACAGTTTACTGAAACAAGACCTGGTTAAATGCACTTACCAAATTTAAGAGGGGAAAAAACGTAGTAAATGAAGGCTATGTTTAGGAATACAAAAGATCTGTTTAAAGCATCCAGAAAGGGCAAATAATAATAATAATTTAATAATATGAAGTGTGTGTGTGGGGGGTGTTTCACTTGTATTAGGAACCTACTCATTTTTAGCCATCAAATGAAAAGTATATATACTCATATACTCCTTTCACAACAGAAGATGAACTCTGCTTCTTCTTCCTTTAATTTACTTGGCTCCTGTATTCTCTGCATTAACTGGGAAAATTATTTTTTACACATCTGGGAAAATTTAAAGAAATCATTTGTACTGTCAGCATTGAAATTAGGGTTTTTCATCTTCTCTGTGCTGCAACTTAGAAGAAAAGTAATAAAAGCTTCTGAAGCTGGTGCAGGGCGGAAGGGGGAAGAGAAAGTTGCTGATCCCAAGAGCAACACTTTTGGCTGCCTTTTTCCAGACTCAAACCATTAATCTCTTTCAGTCAGGAAAAGATAACAGGAACAGCAGAAACAGCAATTGCACATAGAACAGAGTTGGCAGATGTTCTAGAAAGAGAGGATTATTTAAGAATCAGAACACTTCAGAGATTTGAAAAGGTTTGGCAAAGCGAATTTGTAGAATTTAAATGTAACAGATTTCCATAAGGAAGTCAAGGTTATATATCTAAAAAAAATTATATATCTCTATATTTCAAAGAATTAAAACTCTGCTTTTTCTCGTTTGAAATAAATATTCAAGTTCTCATCAGTAAAAATCCACAAAACCACTTTTTTTTTGTTAGATTTCAATCTTTTATCCTTGTTCCAGTACCTTGCATTCCTAGGTCTTTGCACAAGCAACCTAGTCTCTTAGGAAAAAATCTTCATCCTCCTCATGTTTCCTACTTCTTTTATTCTGAAGTTGGGTTTAATACAAAAGGAACTTCTTTAATTTCAGTACTTCACTAGAGAGCTGGTGTGAACTGAGGAAGAACCTCAAAGGGAAGCTTAAGCATCCTGTAGTAATTGTTTGGCAAGTTTATCTTTCTATAGCAAGCCATCATGTACTGGTTATCTAAATACAAAAATAAAATTCTTGAGTCAAGTGGCTGTCAAAATACAGATAAATAAGGATTAATTATTCTTCTTCACTGTACAGTTTCTCAGTGGGACAAATATTTGGCTTACACAGTAAACTATAAACAATAGTCACATTTTGAATACTAGGATTAGAGTTTAAGTGAACTCTAATAAATAGCCTGTTCCTATTAACAGACTTTTTTCCTTTATTACTGTTATTTAAACTACAATATTTTAGGAGAATATCTGCATTCCTAGGCAAACATTTCTTTGGATCTTCTTTCTCAAATATTTTATCATTCTTCTTTACATAAAAATATAACATATTTTTGACAGGAATTTTAATTTTACTCTGCTGGATAATCATTGGTTTAGACTGCTTATATCTTTTCCATCCTTGTACTTCCATTTCTCTAAACCCTTTGGTTTCTTCGTTCTTGTACCTCTTCTGCAATTGCTTATTTTCAGCTCCACCACCTTATCTTGTATTCTTCTTTATCCCCTAAATTTGTCTTAATGATTGTTATACTAGAATTTCTTGTGAACAGTTTCAATGTTCTGGCATTTTTATTATAGGAGCATTTTTGGCACATTTTTCTATCCATGCTTGTTCTTATTTATTTGTAGGTTAGAATCTCCATTAATGCCCTTCTTGGGTACTACTGCCTTGAGGCAGGGGAATTGTGGTAAAAGGAACCAAGTGTGTGCTTTCCCTAAGAGTCTCTGCTGCACAGTAATTCTGATAAGATAGGTGAGTCCCCAAGACATGGCAGAACTACTAGCTAACAACCTCACTGCTGGCTCTACTGTGGAGACTGCAGGACACTACTGAACAACCAGTTGAGTTAAAAGGTGTGTGATATTTAAGATTCTGTTCTGCATACATACAGATTGTGCCCTTTTTTGACTGTGGAGAGATGATGTGAGTAACTGGAAAAGGTGAACTGCTGAAAATGCAGCTCAGAAGTTCCTGGAACTGATCATTGTGTTAAACAGACAACAAGGAGCGTGTCAGATTGGTTACTCATGATACTCCTGGGAGTGACCTGCAGCTACGACTTCCTTTGTTGTTGTCAACTGTAAAAGCACTGAGTAAATACAGAGTTCAATATGCATTGGTTATCTCAGCAGCTTTGATCTCCTTAAAGATCAAACAGTTAAGGGTACTCAGTGTGTTCCAAGTTCTTAGTTAGTCACTGCAAACTTTTCTAGCTATAATTGCCTTGTTGCAATTCTTAGCTGTATTATGATTCTTCACTGTGATTTATTGCTGAAAGAAAAAATTAGACAAAACCTTTCAGTTATAGAGCTGTCTAACAACACTATATCATTCAGAATTTATTTTTCTTTTAGTTTTAGTTCTACCTCTTGGGTACCTGTGGCCAACAGTTTTGTTTGTCCCTCAATAACATTCTGTGATTCTGTGATTCATTTATGCACACTTGCAGAAACAACACACCACTGAAGACAGCTCAGAATACAACAAAATAAGTATCTGGCTAACCTGCAGAACAATACTCAGGAAAAACTCCATAGTGTCTCACATACTGAACGTGAGAATGGTGAAGCTGTTATTTTTTGTGCTGTGAATGTGTACTTCCTTTAGCTATTTGTAAAATAATAGGTTGATTCAGCTTTGATTCAGTTAATCCAGGCTTTGGCGAATTTCGGAGCACAGAGGCTAGTCCCCAGCTGGTAGGTGGATTACAGTTAACCACATTTTTATTCTGCTATCTGGGAAAGAAGACTGAAGGAGACACCAGGTATGAAGTTTGTTTCCTGGTGCCTATTGATAGAGGTTGATTTGCATTTCAGAGTTTATTGTAGGTTGTATGGAGGTTCTTGACTATTCATTATTCTACCCATTTGGCGTGCCCTTGCCTTCATTCTTTTCTTCATCTCCCTCAAATACTATTCGGATGCATTATTTTTGTCTTTCTTTCTGAGACTAGGAATTTAATTTTGTAACTGAAATAACCTGACAGGGAATGACAGTCCTTGTTTGTACTGGCATCACCTTCATATTGTAAGATCTTTGGTGCACGTTTGCAGGCATACAGTCAATATCTTGGGCCTGTACAACAGCATCAGTTATGTCAGCCATTGCCCTTGAAAGTGTTATTTGTGAAAACTGAAGCTAATAACAATTGCTAGAAATGAAAAAACAGCTGAGTTTAATATTAGAAGTTTTGTGTTGATACTTAAATCTGCTGAATGTCACTTCTTTTTCTGGAACCAGAGTAGGCATTTTTGTTCAAGCTGAGACTCAGGTGAACCAATAACATTTGTTACAACACATCACACACATTAAAATTATGGCTAAATCTAATATGAAAAAGAATATTTATTTTCATATCACTTTTAAAGATGAGCAAACATTAACTTGGCAGAGAACTGTTCATTGCAGCATCTCCTTGATATACCAGTGAATATATCTGAAATCTTGAGCATTTTGGGCAAAATCTCTTTACTTTAATGTATATCTTTGTAAATAAAATGGGAATATGGCTTGAAAAATAAGCTGACACATTATATTCTCTGTTACATAAATGCATGAATTGACAGAATAGTGATATTTAAATTGTTCAAATTATAAAAGCCTTTTTCCAATATAAAAATCTTATGTACGCTAGTAATAAGTGGCAAAACATGAACATGGAAATTTATGCCTTACACTATTGTACCAAATACTGTTTAACTACCATAAATAGCTGCTGTAATGCTACATGGAAGGTAATTGCACTATCATTTAGATAGGTAATCTAGGGGGAAAAAAATCACAATGAGTTGCATCATAAGTTGTGGTTTGATTAAATATTTCCTTTGGCAACTGTACTGGCTTAAGTAGCCCACAACTCCCCTGCTGCCCTCTACAGAATGACTGGCTCAGAGAATTAACCCAGTGAAAAACTAAGCTCTTAACAGACACAATATCACTAAAGAGACTAGAGTGAACAGGGTGGCAGAATCTGTTAAATTAGTACTTATGAAAAAAAATGTTCTTTATACTGTGCACAAGTATCAGCTAATTAAGGAGTCTAGTCTCTCTTCAGTTATATTATCCAAGCCCATTCCAGAAATCACGATATACGACATGAAAAATTAGATTGGACCAAAGCCAGTAAAGAAAAAGAGCAAATGCAAGAATTTTACCATCTTCTACTGAGAGACCTACATAGAAAATTATAGGTCATTCTCTTCACTCTGTGGCTGCCGTGAGTATATTCATCTTTAATGTTCCCTAGCAGAGCATCTACGGCACAAGTTGCCCAAGAAGAAGCATACTGGTCGGAGACATGTTTGAAGGACAGAGTTAAGATCTAGGTATCTCACTTTCAGGCCAAATGCAGTAACCATTAAAATATCCTAAAACATTTTGTACTGACTCAATGCTCTAACCCACTGTACAAAACATAGGTAATGGGTATTACTGTTAGGAAACCTAGGTGTTGCTCTTCCTCATATTTTGACTCCCATGAGACTTACACTGCAGCTATATGCAGGTGCTCAGGTGGAAGCAGTTCTGTATCTAAGCAAACAAACCCAAAACCACATGCATGAAGAGCATTTTCAAGCAGCTATAAAGGTAGGCACTTCGAGGTTTAGGCATATTTGGGGTAGGACTATACACCTAAAATCTGCTCAGTTCAAAAGTATCAGTGTGTCTTGAACCTGTATCCTACCACAGTACAAGACATGAATTGGATACCCCAAGAATCCAGTTATAAAATTTTGGCATGCTTAACGTTGCTCCCAACAGCAAATGGTAAATTTTACTACCAACTTCAACATGATAGATTGCTTACATTCCACGAGAGGTTGGTTTGTTTGTTTTTCAACTTTGCAATGGGAATTTTATTAGAATGAATGGAGGCTTCACAATTGTCAGTCTTTGAATTTCCTGTTTTGGTTAATGTAGGCATTAATCACCACACACAGTATTAACATGGTTCTTAGAACTTTGTAAACAATCTTGCTGGACAGTCATCTAGTGTTAG
Source organism: Pterocles gutturalis (assembly GCF_000699245.1). Classification (NCBI taxonomy): domain Eukaryota; kingdom Metazoa; phylum Chordata; class Aves; order Pterocliformes; family Pteroclidae; genus Pterocles; species Pterocles gutturalis. The sequence goes on from NW_010120476.1 coordinate 6,496, forward strand.
GAAGAGGCACTTTTTATCTAATGTCAAAGATGAAATGGCCATAATTGTAAAAGAACAAAACCTAGGCAGAAAGAAAGACTCTTGAAAAATTAAATGCTTTTACTAGCTTTCGTTCCTTTTCAGCTTGTTCACGATGATCCTGCCAAAAGAATGTGTACTTGTGTTTCACAGTCTATGACTGGATCAATTTTAGATTATTTTAAAGGAGCAGTCTCTTTTAGCTTCTCATTGCCCATTCTTTCCCTTCTCCAGACTCAAAGACTACTTCATATTTGCACTTACTGATTAATGTATGTAAGTAGAAAATGTTATGCAAAACATACATTTATTTAAAGGATAACATAATAGAAAATCTCACTTGAATTTCCAAATTTGACTTAACCATTCTGACATTAAGCATATTTAAGTCCAGATCTTTCTACACAAAGACTTGTAAACTGAAGTTTACCATATCCTAGTGTAAAGGATTCCAAACACAATTAGTCACAACTGAACTAAGAGTAAGACTGAAAAACTAGTTAAACTTGCATGGTTTAGTACTAATAAACTTGAAATAGAAGAACAGATTTTTTTTTTCTCCAAATGGTCCATTTAATAATTTGAAGCACTGATATTTGCAAATAGATTTCTTAAAAATATATATATATCTCATTTTAAAACAACAGCATTGCAAAGCATAAATAAACTCTATTTGAAAGGAAAATAATCTTCTCTGCAGAAGTTAATGCAAAAATAGACCAGCACCTCAGTCACTACTAGAACTGTCTGAACTGTCAGAAGATGAACTTTTTTCCTTCCGTCTCTTCTTTTTCTCCTTTTTATGATGTTTTCCTTTCTTAGATTTATTCTTTTTTTCCTTTTTCCTTTCTTTTTTGTGTGATTTTTGTTTTTTTGACTTTGTCCCATCCTCTTCAGATGCACTTGATGAGGAAGATCTAGTGAAAAAAAAAAAAAAAACAAACCAAAACCAGATTGATACCTAATTAAAGTAGGAAAATGCTATAAGAATAATGTGGGGTTTTTATATTTCAGTATTTATACAATGTCACAAATTGAATTTGGTGTAGAATTCACACAGTAGCATCCACTGGAAAGCAGTCTGCATGTCCAACTGAATGATGACTTTTCTAATTAGACTACTGTGCCAGAAAAGCAGTATGTTACGGAATAGGCAAGTTTTGTGGTTTTCAACCTTCAATAAGAAAAAGACTACTAGTACGGACGGAAAGAAAACTGAAAGCATGACAGTAAGATAAGAGCTTCCAGATTTTAAAATATCACATGATCAATAACAATGCTACAGTAATGCCTTCAGACAAATCTTAATGTATTTATCTCATGCGAAAATCTAAGAGATACGACAAATTTGGATGCTCTTGCAGCTGGTAATATTGGTCTCCAACCAGCAGTGATGAGTGATTACATACATACAAGAATTAAGATGACAATCAAATGCACTATTACTACACTCAAGAGGGCAGTTTTGTGCTATTATTTACATGATTAACTATTAATTATTTGCACATAAAGACCACAGCCAGCAGGCTGACTCTTTTTTACTGTCTTCATAGTTAGAAGTTAGAACTACACTATGTAAATAAGAAAGGGAAAAAATGCCAATACATCCAGTGTTAAATCCTGTTTCTTTATTTCTGAAAAACATCTTATTGTGGCCTCCAAATACACTACACATTTCCTAGGTCCCAGTGCAGTTCCTGGGACATTGTCTCATCAACAGTCCTAATGACAAACTAGTCTAGTCTCATCTCAAAAAGTCAGTCTGCAGGCCAAAACTGAGATTCACAATAAATTCAGGTATTATGACATTTTCCTTTGAAACTGGAGTAACTTTTTTTAGGCTCCTACAACAACAGGAACATTAAAATGCAACACATGCTAAGTAAAACTACAGAAGTCTTCCTTTAGATAGTTACATTACTGAGAGCTTGTGTGTACACACAGGGAATCTTAGGGTCTCTGAACCGCAGGGAGGCTTCTCCATGAGAGGTAAGCTGGAGACTAACCCCATGTACCTCCTGACTCTTGTTCTTTTCCCACCACATCTTGGCTAGTGTTGGACAGCCAGAAGGGAGCATTGCTGTCTCAGATCTGCAGAACGCCAGCTTGCTAGAGCTTTCTAGTCTTCCATGGTCCTAGTTCCACAGCAGAAAACCTGTGGCCTAACCATACTCAAAGAACAAACAAGTTCTCACTGGAAAAGAGGACATTTTTCAAATCAAAGATGTATTTGCAAATAAAGTTGCAGCAAAAGAAGCAATGTTTTCTGAGAAACAACCCAAACACTAGAAATATTTCTTAACTTCTGTTTTGAAATTAGAATAGGTGTGCGATTGAGTTACCTTTTCCTTGGTCTCTTTAATTTTGGTTTTTCTTTGCTTTTTCTTTTTTGTTTCTTTTTTTCTTCCTCCTCATTGAAATCTATGGATAAAAAGTTACAGTTTACAAAATACTTGTCTGAATTAAGATCACCATCAAAAGAGTGGCTTCAATAGCAATGTAAAGTTACTACAAAATTCTTGTTAAAAGTTTTTATTTTCCTTCCTCCAAATTCTGGTTTAGTATAGTAATTTAAGAAGTATTTTGCAGAGTAGCAGAACATTTTACACAACTTACATTCTAATGACTTTGATCTAAGCACTAAGGATGAAGGAAGGCCCATAAAACATAGCAAAAAGTTGTGAATTTTCCTATATGTTTGCATCAGTTTTAGGTTTTCATATCCATTTTCCTGTATTTTAAAAGACTTACCAAAGTCTAAAAACAAGCCATTTAACTAGAATGGAGGAAAAAAAAAAAAAATTCCCTTAGGCTTAGCTGAATTACTTTCACAAACCCTCATTTCACACTTCACAAATAGCTATGCCATAACTGAGACACATTTGAGTTAACTGTCAATAAACTGTCTACAAAAGTGTCAGAAGAGTCACTCCTCACTTGGTTCCTGCCCTAACACTGTATAGTATTGTATAGTATCGTCACATTCAACTTACATGTAATGTTTTTTCACACTGGATGTAATTTCTGATGTTAGACTTTTCTATACTAGTTCAAAAAGTATTTTTGAATTCTCTGAAATGCAAATCCATTACATAAATAGGAATGACAATGTCAGCTAACAGGAAATTACTGACTTTACAATTTATTCTTAAAACAGATATCTAATTTAGAGCATTTCATCACACAAATAACTTTCCATTAAGTCTGCATGCTAGTGCAGTTATTCATTTACCACCACAGATAGAAATTACTGGTCTGTACATTCTGGAGCAAAATTTGAAAGAATTCAATATGAGTTACAAAAAGCAAATTACTTTTGGAGCAATTAAAAGTGATAAATAAACAAGAATGTTTGAACAAGCACTCAGTATTTTTTTTTAAGAAAGCCATGCAAAAATCTAAGTGCAAACAACGTAAAAATGTTGAGAAGCTGAGGCCACTTTAAAATGGCAAAATCCTGCCTAGAATATTGACATTTAAAGATACATATCTATTTAGAGTACACATAGCAGCCACAGTTTGACAAAAAACATATAATAGTGTTATATTACACCATCAAGTAAGCTGTTTTTCCTGCAGATATCCAACTTTAACCAGTTCAGGGCCAAAAAACCCCCTCACATTCTGAAGTACATAATAAGTGGGAACAACTTTTTCCAAAGAGACTTGTTCCAAGAAAGGACTGCTGCAGTACCAATTCAGCACTCCTGACAAGCTGATTATCCATTTCTTTTGAAGTCTTCCAGCAAATTACAGGGTTCTATCTATCCCTTCTCCTTCCTAAACAGCATCTCTATTAGGAGCTGAATGTCCAAGTCTGGAATGCAAGAGGAGCAGAACAGAATAAAACACGATGTTTCAAAGGGCAGAGTGGAAGAACATTCATCCATTTAAAACATGCTATGGTGGAACAACCTTCCCTTCTTACCTAGGGGAACAGCCTCTTTGGAGTCCAAATTCAAATGAGCTCAAATAGCTGCTAAATAGTCCACCTGACAAACAGTTAATGCTCAGACTTTCCAAACTGAGAACAGTACTCCAAATATCAATGTTTAAGCTCATTTCACTGTTTCAGTCAAAACACTACTTAGAAACTGGAGAGAAATTCAGCTGTCATACTTGTCATAAATTTTAAGAGATACTGTCAACTTTAAGATGCTTTAACTACATGCCATAATCAAAAGATTCACTCAGAACATCCATGTCATTTGCTCCTAAGCAGCTTCTTAGTAGCAGTCTGACAATCTTCTATTTGGGAGCCCTTTTTGAGATTTTTCAAATGGGTACATTATTAATTTCCTGTGACAGGAATTAATAACAATAATAATAGTAATAGAAATAGTAATCAGAATGTGGGTGTATCAAATCTCTGAAGTCTGAACAAATTAAGTAAAAGACCTACTTTTAAAGCACAGTCTAAAAGAACGAATAGTAGTTATCAAAGAGGATAAAAATCACAGTTCCAGTACTTCAGAAGACCATGATCAAATTTGCTCTTTAAGAAAAAAAAAAATAAAACCCCAAAACCTTACTCTTTTTTTCACGCATGGCTTGCAATCTCTGAAGTTCTTCCTCCTCACTGTCTTCACTGCTAGTGCTGCTAACATCTAAAACAATATCTCGTTGAGGATCTACTCGGAGGAAGTTTCGGCATTCAAATGTCAGATGACCCGCTGAATAAAACAAATATTCAAAAAGAAAAACAACAATTTACCAAAAAATAACAGAAAATAAAGAACATCCATTTCAGTATTACTCAGTTTTGAGAAGTGAAAAAAGGCTAGGCTGCAATCTATGAACAAGGAAGGAGAAGGCTCACTTTGAAAAAGCCTCAAAGAATTTTAACAGGTTGTGCAATGGTATTCCATTTAATAATGCTTTATGACCTCTCACTTATTACTGTTAATTTTAAGATTTTGCCCTTCCTTTCTATTTTTTAAGGGTCTCAGATCCTTCCTGAAGAAATTACCTAAAAGCATGAAGTGAAATATTAAAAAAACTACAGCAACTGTGTTACATTGCTCTTTTTGTCTCCCTCTAATGAAACAGAATAATTCTATTTGCTTATGAGAAATAGTCTTTAACCACCAGTACATAATACTGACTAAGTCAAGTACAAAATACTTGACTAGTATTTTTAGTTTTCTAAGTTACATCTCAATAATCATCACAAGGTTAGAAACCTTATGCTGAATATACCTATCAGAATAATAAAGAGAAATAAAACAAATTGAATAAATTGTTTGGGAGAAACTAAGCTGAAGACACAGGAATTCTGGTAGCAATTGAAATAAACTCATCTGCTTCATATCAAAACACCTACATCTTGGAAGACAGAGCTTTTCAGAACATAAATACAGGTTGTGTGAGTTGATTACAAGTTTCCTTCTCTTCCGGAAAGATTCTGATACTTACTGCATGTAGAAATGAAGCACTAAATCTATACAGATATCCATGTTCCTTTGGAAGAATAGATATACAAAGGAATTCATTGACAAAATTTGATGGAGACAAAGTCTACAGTGAAAGAATGAAGCAAGCTTTTTTCCCCTTTCACCCCACATAATGCTCATTTTAAATAGATTAAATCACTCCATTAGAAGTTCAACACAATTCACTGCAAAACAGTGGCCACTCCTCCATTATTCTAAAAACAAGAGTTAGTGATTAACAAATTAAAATCTTCACTAGGACCAATCTCCATTCATCAAGAGTAGCCACAGACATGCTTTTATGATCAGAGGATAATCACAGAATGGTTTGGGCTGGAAGGGACCTTAAAGCTCATCGAGTTCCAACCCCCCTGCCATGGGCAGGGACACCCTCCACTAGACCAGGTTGCTCAAAGCCTCATCCAGCCTGGCCTTGAACACCTCCAGGGATGGGGCATCCACAGCTTCTTTTGGCAACTTGTGCCAGTGACTAACCACCCTCACAGGAAAAAAATTCTCCCTAATATCTAATCTAAAGCTACACTCTTGCATCTTAAAACTGTTACCCCTCATCCTACTGCTACACTCCCTGATAAAGAGTCTCTTCTCTTTCTCTCCTGTAGGTCCCCTTTAGGTACTGGAAGGCTGCTATAGGGTCTCCCTGGAGCCTTCTCTTCTCCAGGCTGAACAACCCCAATTCTTTCAGCCTGTCCTCACAGGGGAGGTGCTCCAGCCCTCTGACCATCTTCATGACCCTGCTCTGGACCTGCTCCCAACAGGTCCATGTCTTTCCTGTGCCGAGGACTCCAGAGCTGGATGCAGTACTCCAGGTGGGGCCTCACCAGAGCAGAGGGGAGATTCACCTCCCTCAACCTGCTGGTCACGCTTCTTGTGATGCAGCCCAGGACACAGCTGGCCTTCTGGGCTGCAAGTGCATACTGCTGGCTCATTGACCAGCACCCCCAAGTCCTTCTCTTCACGGCTGCTCACAATCTATTCTCTGCCTAGCCTGTATTTGTGCTTGGGATTGCCCCACCCCACGTGCAGGACCTTGCACTTGGCCTTGTTAAATTTCATGAGGTTTGCATGGGCCCACTTCTCAAGCCTGTCAAGGTCCCTCTGGATGGCATCCCTTCCCTCCAGCTGTCAACTGCACCACACAGCTTGGTGTCATCAAACATGAGTTAAATGCTAACTACAGAACTTATAAGTAGCAAAATTAACTGTTTCTTGAAATATAGTATGCACAAAGAAGTATGTTTTCTTAGTGTAGCAGATCATACATATTTTGAATTATATTTTCTTTCAAAATAGATTGGACATTACTTGAGCTGAAATGCCTAAGTTTACAGTGAGACTCAGAAGAAGCACAAATGCTAATCTCAGTAGATATCAAAGACTTCAATTGAAAGTCTCTCAAATAAATGCATTGCAAATGTAGTATATATGAATACAACAGCATACTATTTTTTTCTGAGAATCTTGAGGGTTTTCAAAAGCAGCAATAGGTGTAAGGAGGCAGAGAATGAATAGGAAATAAATAATAATAAATATGGTAATTTAAACTGACAAATGTCTGAGCAACAGGGGAAAACATTTCTCTTGTTTTGGTTTGGTTTTTGTTCCCTCCTCAAAAGGCAGTTCCAGCATCATAAATTGAAGAAAACACTGTAACTTCATACTGCTTCCTACAGACTTACGGTAGCCGCATTTCTTGCAGCCTGCTCTGATGTTATCCTTATTTCCACCTGAAAGAGAAAATTCCATCAATTAGGTGATGCTAAACAGAACTCTCAGGTTTCTTTTACATCTGGCTTCACAATGTCAAGACACAGACAAGAGTGATCACTCCTCAGAATACTAAGTACACCAAGATCTCTTAAAAAAACTTACAGAAAAGCAAACCAGTTTCTATAGGTCACTTTTCTGTGCAGTAATCAGAACAAAGTTGGCTAGTATAAAATGCTACAGATTACTTAGTTTAACCTAACTTATTGACAAATCCTCATTTGATTTATTATGACCTTTCAATTATAATTTTAACAAGTATTCCACTTCTCTGAAAGCTTATGCAATATGTTCCAGCATGGACAAAATAACAGCTGACATTCCAGTGATCCATAACTGTGTTCAAGTGTACTTATAAATTCTAGCAGTTCATGGATGTTGACAGACATTCACTGGAAACTCTGAAGTAATTTATATTTTAATTACAACAACTGTCTTAGAGAGGCAATTAAAAAACCAGAGACAGTCACTTCCAAAAAGTGACAAAAGACAGACAAGCAATTAAAGAAAAAAAAAAAAACCTAAACAAATTGCTAAATTATTCTGAATCCAAGCAACATGGCACCAAATGCAAAGAATTAATGGGTGCATGAAAGCAAATGTGGAGTAAAGTGAAGAGAGTAACAGAAAAGTCCATAGATGCTATGCAGGAAGCAGGACCACACCAGTGTGAATTTTAGCTACAGAAAGTGTGTGAATTTCTCTTATGAGCCCACAGTTAGGTTAAATAGACATAGTAGGACATGACTCGGAAGAGACCTGCCCCCAAAAATAGATCAGTCTTATTTTTAATTATTTGAGCCTATTCATAATGAAAGTCACAACTGAATTTCCAGAATCAAAGGGTGGCCTTCTATCTTCTAACTGAATAGAGTGTGAAAAAAACTAATGACTTAAACACTTACATAGATAATTGATTTAAATAAATAATTAAGAAAACAAGAAATCCATGACAGAAATTACAAACCAGAAAAGGAGTAACATTAGCTCCATGAATTTAAACTTTGATTTACTGAGACAAGCACGGTCTTTAGAAAATTCTACTCAAAATAACAGAGAAACCTTCAAACCTTCATATTCTGTGCAAGGCATGTCAGTACAGTCATGCACCTGCTACAAATTCTCCTGTAATACATGCAGGTGCCATTTGTCAGGATTTCCAACAGAACCACCCAGTAGATGACAAGAATATTGTCACCAAATACTCCCACCAAATTTGTGAGACTGAAACATTATTATTATTTTTGGCTTTAAATAATAATGTGAGACTTGGGGGTTTAGACTAGAGGAAGATTATTAAAAGCAAACAAATTACCATAAACTTCCTTTTCTTACTCCCTTCTTACCAGGTGTTAATCCTCAAGAAAACTAACAACCAACACAGCAGCAACCATCATTAAGGACCTAATTCACTCAGTGGAGCACAAGGTTGCAAAAAAAGGCTTTGGAAACCTCTGCATGCTAACTTGAGATGTCTTCCTCAAGAAGGGGAGCAAGCTTGTTAAGGTCTTCTCTTAAGAGAAGCTTACCAAAGCTCAGGCTTGTTCAGCTGTCTCCAAATGAACACTCATGTTTCAGGATCAAGAAAAAATGATGGAGCAATGGCCATATGTTTGGCTAACACAGATCTAAACACCTTGCAAATAGCACAAGTGTTTCTGCCTGTCCTGTCTCGCCATCGTTCTCAACGGGGCTGTTTAAACAACCACCGAGTGGGACACAAACGTTAATCCTGGTCAAAAGACGAGGAGGAAAAACAACTCTAACAACAACCATTCTTCCGATCTATTTTTAAGGAAGGTGGCTTACGCTGACAGACGACAGCCGCGGAGCACTGGGCCACCACTCACACAGAACACCGGGGAGAGGCCCGCAGGCCTGGAAGAAAGCTGCTGCACGGCCGCGCTGCCAACGGCCGGCCTGCCCCCGCCAC
>NW_010120477.1:0-404 GCF_000699245.1 Pterocles gutturalis
AAAGGAGGAGAAAAAAGGAGGAGAAAGGAGGAGAAAAAAGGAGAAGAAAAGAGAAAAAAGGAGAAAAAAGAGGAGGAGAAAGCAGGAGGGAGGAGGAGGAGGAAAGAGAAGAAAAAAAGGAGAGGAAGGAGAAAAAGAAGGAGAAGGGAGGAGGTGAAGGAGAAAAAAGGAGAAAGGAGGAGAAAAGAGGAGGAGAGAGGATGAGAAAAAAGGAGAAGATGAAGGAGAAAGCAGGAGGGCGGAGGAGGAGGGAGGAGAAAGAAAAAAGGAGAAAGGAGGAGAAAGAAAAAAGGAGAAAGGAGGAGAAAAAAGGAGGAGAAAGGATGAGAAAAAAGGAGGAGAAAAGAGAAAAAAGAAAAGAAGGAGGAAGCAGGAAGGAGGAGGAGGAAAGAGAAGAAAAAAGG
>NW_010120478.1:0-24437 GCF_000699245.1 Pterocles gutturalis
AGCTTCCTCCAAGGCTGAGCTGCCCTGCAGGATCCCCCCTCTCCTTATAGACGTTTACATCCCAAGGCAGCTGGAGGGAGCAGCTGGCCCTTTCTAAAGGTCCCCTCCTGCATGTTCCCCCCTCCTTCCTCCCCTGTCCCGGTGTCCCCAAGCCTCCCCCCAAGTCCTGCCACCCCATGCCCAGCTAACCCTGCCTCCCCCCCCCAGCCTGGGCAGCTACGCGGCGCTCCACGGGGAATTCTACTGCAAGCCCCACTTCCAGCAGCTCTTCAAGAGTACAGGCAACTACGACGAGGGCTTCGGGCGCAAGCAGCACAAGGAGCTGTGGGTGCACAAGGAAGTGGAGAGCGGGGGGACCAAGACGGCGTGAGTGTGGCCAGCCCACCCTTCCCTGGAGCCCCGCAGAGACGGCACGGAGCGGTGCTGAGCTGGGGGCTAACTGAGCTGATGGAAAGCAAAGGCGACCCAAGGGCCTGTGGGTGGGAAGGGGAGGGAAGGGGGACAGCCCAGCCCTCTCCGGAGGATGCTCAGAGGGGTCCTACAGACCATAAGGACAGGGCAGAGTGACCGGGGTGGAGACCCCCCCCACCCAAAGCCCTCTCTCTGCAAGCCCCCCTCCCTGGTAAGATCAGACCAGAAGCCCCCAGGGGAACCCCAGTCCTATTCCCACATTTCAGACCTGCCACCATGGAAAAGGAGATGATCTGGGGGGGCTCGACCTTGCCTATAAGTCAGAGCAGAGCTCCCAGCTCCTGCCACACCAATCCTGCCTTGCTGGGGCTCCAAATAAGGAGGGTCTTTGGTTTACATCAGCTCAGTTCAGCTGGGATTGTTCAGCCTTAAGGATGTCGCCCTGCGACCGTTTATCAGTGTCTGTCTTTTTTATATTTGCCTTCGACTGGTACGTTCTGCGCTGGAGCCCGGCACGGCAGCTTCACGCGTGACACTGCGCCATGCGCTCTTTTATTTTTGTAATACAAGGTTTCTGAGCCTTCCCTGTCTTGTCCTGTGTTCCCGGGGTCCTGGGGAGGTGGGAGTAAGCATCAGGTTTGCCTCTTACTGCTCAGTGACTGTGGAAAGCACCTCCACCCAACAGGATGGAGAAATTATTCCTCTTGTAATGTTCTGGTCGAGGCAGAGCAGCCCTTTGGGGACCGAACGCAGGATTTCGAATCGCACGCCAGCATTACCACCCTGAGCTACACACCCCAGCTGTAACCGCACGCCAGCTCCCACGTGGAACCCAGATCATCCTCCAAGGGAATTCACCGTTGCTTGAATTAGATCCACCCCTCTGCCCTGCACACATTTTGTGGCTCACTTGCTTCCCCTCCGTGTCAATAAATATCGTTCCCTGCCTCTGGGACCAGATGCTGGCTCAACTCACGCTGCAGGTGGTGCAAGGGGCACGACGGGCACCAGAGCTGGGGGGACTGGGGCAGGTCTGGTTTGGGTCACCCCCGTCTGCTGAGCTGTGATGTTTGGACAGCACAGTCCGTACAAATCAACGAGCCCACCAAGAGCTGCCGGGCTGGAGAGCCTAATGCAGGGAACCAGGGAAAGCAGGTGAGTGTGGTTTAATTATCATTTACCTCCTTCCTCCACGCACAATTTGTAAGACTAGCTTGAAAGAGTAAGCACACAGGAACGCCACATCTTTCAAACGATATGGGAATTAGGTTTTTCAGAGCCAACACAGGACAGAAAGTACCAACAGAGCAACAGCTTCTGAGATCCACAGCGAGAGCCCCTGTTCCATCACTGATAACACCTGCTCCCGCTGCGCACGAGAGAATCCAGACACAGCCACGGAAACAGGAGCTAAGGATTGAGAGGGAAAAAGATGGGTACGGGTGGTCCATAGGAGTCCCAGGGGGAACAGATGGTACATACAGAGACGTGTTCTTAACCCAGGTCACTGGGGTCCTCCTCCCTTAATGCGAGTTCCTCTGGGGCTCTGGGCATGCGCCCGCAGCCGGGCACCATCTCGGCAGCTCTCCCACGCTGGCAGCCGCACCGGACCTGGGGGAAGAGAGGTGCTGGATGACCCCAGGAGCCTGATGTCTCTCTTGTTGGCCAAGTTATTTCTTCTTTTTAGTTAAGAGCTTTTTAAAGCGCAGGTCTGTCAGCTCTTCTGGGTGGGGATTTACATCGCCAGCACAGCGGGGACCGCACACAGAGACCCTGGCAAGGCTCCAAGCCAGTTTCAGCCTCACCAAGTGCTTTAACTGTCCCCATCGCGCAGGTGCTGCCGGCTCCTCGCACCGACACGCAGGCGGCAGATTTACACCACAACAAAAGCCGCTTCCTGAGCAGCCCTGCAGCATCCATTGTCATACAGCAGAAACCAAGCGGGCGCTGCTCTGCGGCGAGGGTCTCGTGATGCTGTTCGGGTTGTGGCCCCTTCCTTCCCAAGGCTGGCTTAGAAAATGAAAGCAGACTCCTCTGTTTCGTTTCCTGTTTCTTGCTGGCCTCACTTCCCGATTCTCTCACCTCGGCAGGCTGCTGCTCTTTGCTGCACAGCAGGGCAGCGGATACAAAGCATTTTTAACGATACCAGGTGATTTTGGGGTTGGGGAGGGAGAAAAAAACCCCAGCTTTTAAATATTGGGCTTCCAGTTAAAAAGAGACCATTAGGCAAGAGGAACAACGATCCACTTCTTCCCTCTCCAATACTGAAATTCAGGATTTTGTCAAGACTCACTATCCTCTACCTACCCCCTTCTCAGCCGGGCACAGCCAACTCTCGCTGATGTAGCACAAATGGGGGGAGCACAGGCAAGCACAAGAGTTGTGAGATCTCCAGCCCGTTCTACGATCGCTTTCTGATTTTGAGAGCAGGAACGAACGACCAGGCTATACATCACCGAACAGGCTGCAGCAACTGACCCAGGCACCAGGGCAGCGATCTGATGAGCATCAGATTTACGCGGGGCAGAGACGGTCGATGCAGCTTCGTTTCGCAGGATGGCTGCTGCACACAAAGCAGCAAACGGCGAACTCCTGCTCCTCTGATTAACACGCCAGGCTCTGCATGCAGAGAAATCCTAGCGGTAGCACACTTGGGAAGATGTTTTAAATGCTTTGAGCTTATTTTATCTGCCTGATCCACTTCAAAGGCAGTGCACTGCACAAATGACAGCGCACGCTTTCCCAGGCTGTGCCAGAAGCAGCAGCGCTAGAGAAGCCCCAGCTTAATATGTCCCCAACTGTGAAGTTGCTATAAAACAGATTAAAAAAAAAAAAAAGGCCAAAGCATTGTCTTTGTCCCTAACGTTGAGCTAAAATCCAGCTGATTTTATGATGAGAGCTAATCTCACGCCCCGGGACTGGAAACCTTTCTGAATCACCCATGCCCTTCACGTACCTTTCAGACAACACATGCAAAAATCCTGCTTCTGCGCAGACATGGTGACTTCTTACTGCAACACCCTCACTTCAAATTTCCATCTTTAAGCACCAGGGCTGTCTTTTCTCGCTCCAGCAGCCTCCCTTGACCGGCAGGCTAAACCAGCACTCTCTACATACGGAGTTACCAGGATGATTCAGGATGTTCAGAGCCCACAGCTGGGGGTAAGATTAAATGGTGTAAATACCCATGAAGAGAAGGAGGACCACAGGTTCTCAGCATATATGAGCTGCCAAACACTTTAACAGCTTTTTATTTGAGATTTCGGAGTGTTCAGAAGCCAGCCATGGGCTCGGGAAGCATTCTGCGCTCCCCCTGCTGAGGCTGAGCAGCACTGCACAGCGGCACCGCACAGCGGCACCCCACGCCAGCCCGGCACCGAGATGGTTCAGAGCCAGAGACAGAGGCTGTCCAGCCAGCTGGGTTCAGAAAGAACCCTGAAGCATTTGGCAAGCGAAGCAAGAGCTAGAGAGAGGGATACTGCCTGCAACCTACTGGAGTATGCTGCACAGAGCTGGCACCCATTGTGCTGAGATGAGCTGCTTCAAGTTCCTTTCAAGCCATGACCTGGTCCCTGGTGGGGCTTCTTTCTGCTGCTCTAGCACATAGGAACCAGAGAAGCTGCAAAAGTTGCAGCCGAAGCAGAGGATGCTACACAGCTTGCCCAGGATTGCAAGGCAACGCAGCGAGAGCTCAGGACCAGCAGCTTTAACAGCCATACAAGGGCTGTGCCAGGGTACATCGATGACGGCTGCAGCACTTAAACCAGCCCTTAGCTGACCACAGAAAATGGTCACCTGCGCTTCCTCCCCTCCGAAGCACAGATCTGGCCTTGCCACCGAAGAATCAATACAACTGATAAGCAACAAATAACCTTTATCCATGTTGCACACACCACAGCTTGCTTTTGCACTTCCACACGAGCTTGAGGCTTCTGTCACCTACCTGCCTTGTAGCTCAAGAAAGGATACAGACCCTTTACAGACTCTAAAATTCCAGCCGACAGATTAACGTAATAAAAACTGTTTTGGGGAAAAAAAAAAAAAATAAAAATCAGTGAGAATCCATATACATCCATACCATCCAGATGTCCAGTTTTGGACAAGACACAGAGCCCTAGGCAGAGATCAACACCAGAAGAACAAGTGAGATGACAGCAAACCGTGCCAGCATTTCCTGGAGAGAATGCAAGACACCCACACCCAGGCAATATTAAATCCAGAAGACATTGTTCCTAGTTTAGACTTTACTGTCCTGATAGAAAGAGACACGGTGGTGTAGCACAGCCAGCCTCTTTAGAGATTTTAAGTTATCTTTGCTTCAGAACTGGATTTAAAGAGGAAACATACCTTCAGTCACCTTCCCCTGAGCCACACTATGCATGTAACACGAGAAATAAAGAAGGCAGCAGATTTTTGGCTGTGTTTCTTTTGTCTGTTGGTCAGTGTTTCATGGCTGACCATTTCCACCTTCAAGCCTCCAGCCATTTCCCTCTCCCAGTCCCTCCTCAATCTGGCACGGGAACTCCAGTCAAGGGAACGGAGAGTTTCTGAGCTCTTCCTTCAGCAAAGGCAGGATGTTCGAGTTCTAACACACACAAGGAGGGTGTCAAGAAGCAGTGGGAGGTGGTTATTTCTGGTTCCACACGACATTTTTGTTCTGGGACAACTTCACTTGTCTGGTTCTCATCTGTTCGGGAACAGCACACAAGCGCCACGCATGTACTTGTTCCATGAGCCGGGGTTTCTATTGCATCAGCTCGTTAACCCATTTATTCTTGTTCATATTTTATATTAACAAATATTTATGTGTTTAATTAACATAGCAACTAGCTACACCATGTCCTGGGAAAAGGCGATTAGAGGGAAGGCTGTGGTTAGGTCCCATGAGGCCAGCATCTCAGGGGACCACGGCGGCATCCAAACCACTGCTTAAGTGACCGCGACACCAAAGACTCGGAGCTGCATGAACAGACAGAGCAGCACCAGGAAAAAATGAGCATTTCAGCTATTAGTGTAGACAAATTTCATAGGAGCACTATTTCTGTCCTTTCCTAAGATAGGATCCTGGAAAGAAAATAAAGCCTGAAAATACTTGGAACTGTGGTTACCCCTTCCCTTGCCTTACTCCAGGACAGCACAGCTTATCCTGTCCCAAGTGCCTGGCACGCCCAACGCAAGGCTACCTGGATTCCTCCACTTCTGCTGGGAGGCTTCAGTTCTGGAACCAAGCTCATGATACCTCCCATTTGTCTAAAGTCCAGAGTCCTTAATTCTCCAAATTTTTGCTTTCTAAAATGACCAGACACCACATTCAAAGCAGAAACAATTCAGGAACCTTCAACTATTTGCAGGTATTTAGAATAAACACATTTTCCAGCTGCCTGAGCTCCACGAGCTAGAGCTGGAGTTACCCCTTAGCGAGATGCTCTGGAGTATTCCCTAGAGAGTTCCCAGCTGAAGCAAAACACAGCAGGAAATCAGGCGTTATCATACCAACCATCTCCTCCTGGTCTTGTTGCCAACTGCCCTTTCCCCACCTGAGGACAATGTACCCTGTTGGGCACCCATGTATCAAGAACATTTACAGACCAAGACCTGGAGTAAAGAACTCACCACCACAGCAAAATCCACGTGCAAACCTCGGCTCCTGCTCTCCAGCAGTAGGTTCTCCGCAGGAAGAACCAACAAACCAGTTCAGCTACTCTCCTGCAAGGTGAAATGAAGATGTTGTGATTTTTATGCACTTAACAAAAGGGATGGAGCCCTTCTACCTCTCCCTTCGAGGAGTGAAAATGGATAAATGGGACCTTCCTTGGAGGCAGCCTTGCAGAGGACACACACTTACCTGCCCCAAGAAGCAATGCTTCACATGTATGATACGTTTCCATCTGTCCCAAAGAATAAATTCCTGAAAGGAAAAATTTTCTTCTAAGTTAAGGTTCTCGGTTAGAAGGAAAACTAGTTAATTGTCTTACTCACTTGAGGCATTACTTCCACAGGAAGTAAGAGACGCTGTACTGCAAACAACCACCAAAAAAGGCTTTCATATAAATGATAATTTTATTGTAAATAAAACGATACATTGGCCTGGCTTTGCACTGCAAGCCCCCGGTCGGTATATATAGACTACTGGTTCAAGGTCTTCTGCACAATCCAGGTTAAAGCCGTTTCTCCCTGCTCTGCACAGTGTATGTCCGACAGGTATTGACAGACAAAGTCCTTTTCTTCATTTCTGAACTGCCCCCCAGGCACATCTACCTTTTCTAACTGGGAAATTCTGAGCTGCTCAATAAGATTTGCTCCTGAATGAGGCTGGGGTTGAAAGACCTGAAGCCCAAATGCCATTAAACCACAGAGGATGCCTCTTTTTTTTCTAAAAATTAAGGACAGACTGAATACTCCCAGCTCCAAGGGCAGGTGTCAAGGTACCAGCCACAGGACTGTACATACTCAAATATATAAAACCTTTCCATCCAGCAGCTATTAACCTAAGCACCCATCACTGGGATCTCATTTAGCCCCTTGTACATCTCTGAGTGTCTGGCCTTGGCTACCAGAGGAAGCACGTACAGGAGGAATGGGTATTTACTGAGGTTTCACAAGTCATCCTGGCTCTCTGGGCACCTGGAGATAATTTGTGTCACCTGAGCAGGTACCAATTTCCCTCTCGGTCAATTTGTTTCAGTAATTAATGGCAATGGGACTTCAAGCATCTTCTAGTCCTTTGGAATGCTACTCCAAAAATGTGGAAAAAAAAAATCCAAATTGCTGCAACCTACTAGAATAGGCAAAGATTAGATTTACTGGAGAACAAGCGAATAACCTGGAATGCACAGAATCGTCACACCGAGACCAAAATGCCAGGAGTTTGTTTCCTAACAAGCTCAGGGACAGCCAAATCCCCCATTCTCCCAAGTTCCTCTCTGATGGGAATCTCAAGACATTTTCCTGCTCAGTTTCAACAGTTTCAGGATAATGAGACACCTGCAAGATATTTTTCTTCAACCAGAATATTCTCAATTTCTGCAGCGCCTTCCATCAAGAATCCCCATGCTCAATATTCACTATACATCCCTCCCTGGAAGGAACAGCAGAAAACACGACGTGACATTTGGAATGGACACAATAGCTTATTGTTAGCCTGGCACTCCTCCTCCACCCTCCCCTAAATGAGTTTATTCCCAGTTTTTTCCAGGATAGAGAGGCCAGATGTAATTCAATTTAGAGGTATAATTACATTTATGTCCACTTGAACCTTTTTTGCTGCCAGGGCCATCTTAAGAGATGGCCCCAAGCTTATTCTCCGTAGCAGTGGACTTAGGAATCCAGATCTTCCTTTTCCACAATCAAGAGGGCTGTGAGGAAACAAAGAAGGCATTTTGGCTTGGCTCTACTCATTATAAACCATCAGCAAATTCTCTGCAAAACCAGCTGCTTTTTTTCCTTTTTAAATTCATAAAGGCGTCAAATTTATTTCCCATCCTCCCCCCTAACCCCATAACAGTCGAGTCGATATATATAAAAATCACCAAATATGATCTTTTACGATATAAATTAAAAAAAAAAAAGTATGAGGCATCACCGTTTACATGATGTAAAAAGAGCTAAAAAAGAGCGATATAAACTACATTCATAAAAGTGCATCTCCAAACATACAAGTAATGCTTTGGCTTGTTCCTGTGCCGAACGGGTGGCATTGGGTCAGGTACTGGAATACGAGAAGTCCAAGCTGGCACCCCATGTTCTCTGTCACTGTACAACTGCTAGTTACTGTCCTTACTACAGACTGGAATACAGGTGTATACACAGAGTAGGCACATCTCAGCATAGGTGGTGGGAAGGACCAGAAGCTCTGGCGGGGCGAGGACTGAGCCCATCAGTCCGCGATGCTCTTTGCTCTGCTCTGGAACAGCCTTCCGTGACGCGAATGAGGTAAAAGCCACAACAGATCCTGAGGATTTAGTTGCTTTGAAACATTAAAAGTGACACTGTTTCCTCATGCCCTATTCTCTCCCCAAACACAATGTGTGGGATTGCAAAGGAATGACCACGGAAGGTCTCCATTTGGCGAGGACAAGCCAAGGGTCGAGAGAAACCTACACAGACAGGATCACTGCACTGTACATCTGCAGGGAAAAGCGCGATGAAGAAAAGATTCCAATCTTTGGTATATTTAGGTGCTTGTTGCAAGGCTTGAAGAGTGCTACCAGGCCCCCCAGGAGTGCTGACCACCCTACCTCTGCCGTCGAGACGACAGGAATGATTTCCCATTCCTCTGCAGCGTAGGCAGCCGTTTACACCACAGCACAGTGGCGTAAAACGCTCCCTAAAAGAGAGTAGTAGTGTCGTGCCCTCGCTTCCCTTCGGTGCAAGCAACAGTGAAGTGCAGACCAAAAGTCAGGCCACGTATCTTGACAACTTGGAGTCAAGTTCCAGGTTTGGAAAAGATCAATAGAAGTGCTCTCACTAGAATTAATAAATTATGGAACAAGGGCTTTCATAAAAGATATCCCACTAAGTGCCTGCAACCTCAACAGTGCATCCCTGGAGCAGTGCAGGAGAGCCTGGGCGAAACCAACGTGACCTTGGTTTCACTGATTACACATTGCTCTGAGTTTGACACAGAAAAAACACTGCAGATTGTTAAACCCTTTCAGGGCTTTTGGTTGTTTGGGGTTTTTTAGGGTTCTTTTTTTTCCTCTTAATTCAACACAGTATTTATCACGTCTTCAAGGAGCTTGGTTTCATTAAACCTTGCCTTATCCTGCTATTAGCATTCCCTTAAAAACTATTGATTTTACTGCATTATGAAAGCAATTTTCAAGTTTTTATGGGGGAGAAGAGCAGAGGAGCCTTAATACGGTTTCCAATACAAGAGCAGAACACCTTTGGTGTTGCTCTATAAAGCAATATTTGAGCTAATAATACATTTGCTTTTCTTAATTTCATTTCACACAGATAACTTATAATTACTCCATGAATCCCCAGCACTTAAAAACTGCTGGTCTTTTACAAGTGAAATAAGGACTATTAGTGCCCAAGTCAACATACAGTATTTGAGGCCAGTAAGCCACCAGGAACTCCGTTCTCAGAGACGTGGTACCTTTCAAATGCAAAATCACTCCGATATATTTTGCTGGTACCTGTCTGGGGACCTCCACTTAATTTCAGCAATATGCTAGCACTACAAATGTTCTCTTTGGTTCACTGTTGGACTTGACTCGCACAAAAGCTTATTTAAATAGGACCCTAACATTTTATGGAAACCTTAAATGAACACTTGAACACCTGTAAAACAAAACACGCACACCGAAGGGTTGAGCTTGATTCTAGCTTACTGTGCACAAGTAAAACTAGTGTCCAGCCAATTCTCTCCTCAAAAAATTCAATTTTCCATTAGGCCAGGTCCTCAAAGACACACATAAGCTTTTCCTGGGCACCAGATGAACTCTCTTTGGTTTAAAGGACGGTAAAAAGTTACCAGCCAAAAAGGCAGGTGCACCAGAAAGCTGTTCCGCACAACTCCCTTCCAGAAGGGTTTTGTTTAGACCCAGCGCTCCCAGGGAGACGAAGGAGGAGCACAGATTTGTTGGCTATGAGGACACAAACTAACCAACACTGTCTTAATGCTAGGACAGACCAAGCCTTGGAAATCAAGCTCTGGATATTCTAACGTCAGTGGGAGAGCCCTTATCTCAGGCTCTGGAGTGATTGCATTCTGCTGAAACTTTTCTGATTATCCTGACATTTAGCTAGAAAGACCTCCCTTATCCCCTGCCCCAAAATCCATGGTTTAATTATAAAATAACACTATTCACATACTTTTGAATCAATATTTTCTGAACACCTTCAGATGCTGAATACTTAAGAAGAAAAAAATATATAATTATATAGCGAGCGCATGCTCAATGACACATGGCTTTTTGCTGGAGTCACGTACTATAGATGCCTCTAAAGCCCTAGCAGTCTGGAAAACAGTGACCCACACGTAGAGAGCTGGTCTGGATGACTGTTGCACGTTTCTGTTCTGAAGAGCATAGCTCTTCCAGTTCCCACTTTGGTTCAGATTTCTTCTCCGTTCAACCTGTGAGACGCTTCTTCAATTCCCATTCTCAGGCTTGCAGAAAACATGCAGCCAGCTGCAATTTCACATCAAGGTAACTAGGGCAAAAATGCAGCTCTGTTTGGACAGCTGTCGGTAGAATAAACATTAGTCCAGCAAATAAAGGTATCAGGCACAAGAGCAGACCCTAGGTTCCTTGGCAGAATTTCCCCAAAGGACTAGGACAGCTGAGTTGGCATTTTGAAGATGCAGCACCACAACGGGCAGTTGCAACTAGACCAGACGGGGCACCGAAAGCCACGCAGGAGCTGCTAGCGAGGGAGGTAATTCAGAACTGGAGCTGTGCAAACTGATGTCTGAGCAGCTCTTCAGCAGAGGGTCTGTGCCTGGCTTCCACAAAGATCTGCTTTAGAAAGTCCCGGCAATGTTCTGATATGTGAGAGGGGAGCTGGGGGTTGGTTGGTTGGGTGGCAATTTTGAAGATGGCAGCCATGGCTTCGTACTCTGCCCAGGGTGGTTTCTCTGTCAGCATTTCCACAACAGTACAACCAAGGCTCCTGGAAAAGCAGACAGGAAAAAAAAAAAAAAGTGAGAATTGACTCACAATTATGCAGTGTTCAGAGACAACTTCCAAGCAGCCAACATCAAGGTACAGCTCTGCTCTGCAAACAGCTAGAAAACAGCTTTGTGCTCTGCAAACCCCTCGTGTGCACGGATTCTGAGCCAGACCTGCCAACGCCGCTGCTTTTACCACTGTCAGGAGAACAGGAAAGGGCTGAGACAGGGAGGCTGTGGTTCTCACTGCACCCAGACCCGTGAAGTGCCATCTGTCCAGCTCTCCTTTCCTCAGATTCTCCTCTCAGGAAACATTTGCATTAACAACAGGGGACGAGAGGCGTACACAAGATGTCCCTGAAGGCACCGTTTGACCTCAGTGGGATTTCAGGCGCTGCTGCTACTGTTATACCTTGAAGGCACTTGCTGAGTTGCAAGGTAGAAAAAATACTTTTTAACCAAGGTCCAGTGAATCGGAGCTGCTTCACCTCACAAAGCCATTTCAGCAAGATCCATTTTCGGTGCACAGCCTCAGAACGCCCACGTTGGGAAAAAAACCCCAATACTTCCACTTCACAAGAAACCAAGCGTTGTAGAGAGTCAAAAAATAATTAAAGTCTTAACAGCTCCAAACTGAGAAGGCAGTGAGTTAAAATGCCAGTGGGGACGATGTGATTATGGGGATGGGCACGGCTGAGCCACCTTTCTGAAGCAAGCGTGACACCAATATGTTCCCAGAGAAGATGGGTTTCTGTAGTACTGCAGTGATTGGTTTTTGTTCAAAAAGGATTAATTGCTTCCTCCAGGCCATAGATTAAGCAAAAGCTGTTAGTGAACTTCATCCCATCTTGTGTTTTGATCACATCGTTCCATTAAAAAGGCAAAACTGCCTCTTCTACCTTTAAGCTAAAACCTCTTTTGAAGTGAAAAGCGAAGAAAAGACATTTTCAGAGGCAGACTTGCACCAATTGCCAAGACGAGGAAGGAAAGGAATTAAATCCAGTGAATATGCAAGAAATGACTTCTTGACAAGGTTTAAAATCCAACGTGAAAATTTTACACTGGTTTCCAGCCATTTAAGACTTACTAGAAGAGAGTACAGAAAATGCAAACCATGTGTGCTGAAGTGCTGGGGGTTTGCTCAAGAGCAAGCAGGGATATATTATTGTTTAGACTGATTTATACCGTTTAAGCAGATCCGGTTTCTTTAAGATATTCAGCAAACAAGTTTTTCATGTCAAGTCACTCCAGCAATAACAAATAGCTCACATATTCTGCTATTTAGGAAAAAGAAAATTGGAGAGGGGCCTGCAGCAGTGGCAGAAAGCCAGGTGGCTGGATTTGTTACGTCTTTGAGCCTCTCGGCCATACGCATCCACCCTGGGACTAACGCTGCACTGGAAAATTCTGAACCCCCTAAATAACCATCGGGATTGTAGGAACTGGAGCCCAGCCAACAGCAGCATCTCTTTGATGGGAATGGACCGATGTCAGCACCAAGAGGAAATCCACAACTGCATCAACCCAGGGGGAAGGGCACGTGCTCCATTCTCTCCCCAAGCATCCCAAACTGGGAGAGTCTGCAGAACTTAACTCTTTGCATACGAGACAAATGTCAGCTAGGTTTCCACTCGCTGTTTGTACAGGAAACTTGCTTTGCTGTGGAGAAACAAACACACCTTTTGTTGCTGTCGTTTTATAATCTCATCTTTTTAAGGCCTCCAAAACTAACATTTTGACACAGGACCATTTGGGTTTTTCTTTTCAACAGAGGCTGTTTCTTGGCTATGCCAATAATAGCATGGCTACAGTTTTCATTCATGCATACTTCACATCACCTCTGACCTGACCTGTATCTTTTGTGTTATTCCAGGTTTGGGCATCTTTCCTTTAAAGCTTTGTCAGCATACTCAAATTCTATTCTTTTCACTTCCGCAGTGTTATAAGCATACCTCTCACTTTATAACAAAATGAATGGATGCCCCTTCAACAACCTTCATTCTCTCTTACAAGCGATACAAGAAGCATGGAAACCTCACACCAGAAAGAGTCAGAAAACCAGCTATCAGTTTGAGGGAGAAACAAGTGGAAATTGTTCCTGAAAAACTAAAGGAGCAGTTGTGTGGTGACACTGCAAAGCACAGCCCGCAGCAGGTCATGTCTTGAGTTCAAATCAACTACTTCAGTTCGCTTTAAACTTTTGATCCAGACAAAATCTGACTTTGGATGTATGGACGACAGAATGCATATGTGTCTTATCTTGCTCCAGAAAAGCTGTAAATTGATCTATGGACAGAAAGTTAAAGCCTCACCATACGTCTGCTTTTCTTCCATAGCCTTCTCCGCTGATCACCTCCGGGCTCATCCAGTACGGCGTGCCAGTGACGGAGCGGATGCCTGTTCCAGACATACAGATTGTCTGCAGCCGTTTGCTGGCCCCAAAGTCCCCAAGCTTCACATTCCCAGCAGAGTCACGGAGAATATTGGCTCCTGGACAAAAAAACCAAAGAATTGAGACAGCTGTTCTCATGCAATCCAGCTGTTGGATCCGCAGCCTCCAGAGCTGATATCCAACCCAGAAATACCCATGCTCATGGTATGGCTTTTTCCCCATTAAGCCTCAGGTGACCTGCTAAACATCATTTCTTTATTTCAGGCCATAGACAAGCCAATTGCTAATGGCTGCAAATGGGAAAAACTTCAGGGAAAAAACACAAGGAAATGAAGGGGGAAGGGAAATGAGAGCTGAGTCAGCACTGTCATTGTTACACTGCCTGTAAACAGCTCAGACAGCCCATGCCGGGCCCCCAGGCCAATGGTTTAGATAGTACATAGCTGTGTAGAAAAGGATTTTATTGGGATGATGCTTTGGTGAGTGTAACCATTGCTTTCTGGTCAGCTGGGTAACAGATGTAGCTAATTAAACCACTCTGAACTCCTACAATAAACAAGTCAATCTCTACTTGGTCAGAGGTCCTGAACGTGAAGCACCAGGGGAAAAAAGCAAATTTAAGAGCTTAGCTTGTATGTGGACACAGACACAAAAACCAATTCTTCCTCCCAAGCTGCAATAAGATCAAGAACCCTGCGTGGCAATTATCTGGTACGTGCCCATGTGAACTCCTGCGCTCAACTAAAACGCATTTATGCTGGGAGACAGCTTTATCACTTCACTTCCCCACTGCAAGGGCTGAATTCAGAATAACAAGTCTGTCCATCCAGCACCCTGAAGGCATGTTAACAGTTTGGTTTAGACCGGTGCAAACGAGTGAAAAACCCACCAGGTAGGAAATCATTTGGTAAAGAGCACCACAGGAGCAGTACACAAGATGTTATTCAAGAATCAGCAGCTCATTTCCCCTTGCCAGCCTAGCGGGGATGCAATGAAGATTTACAGGCAGGAACAAGAGGGTATTTTTCTGCAGCAAGCAACCCTCCTGGTCCCTCTAGAGCACAGAAAAATTTGTGTGGTGTCTGCCACATCTGTTGACATTAACTCTTAAGGAGACTAGCTGGCTCCATGGGGTTATAGTGGGAAGAGGAAGATTAAGGACTAATCCCAGAGGCTCTACAGGGAAAACTAGAGGTTTCTTACACAGAG
Organism: Pterocles gutturalis; assembly: GCF_000699245.1. NCBI lineage: Eukaryota > Metazoa > Chordata > Aves > Pterocliformes > Pteroclidae > Pterocles > Pterocles gutturalis. Next base: position 14,631 of record NW_010120478.1, read on the forward strand.
GAGGCAGGACTGTCACAAGAGGCTGAGGTAAGCAGGACTGTTAAGGGCAGGCATGGAGCTTTTACAGCAACTGGTATGCCTACCACTGGAGAAACGGTGCTTTGGCCAAGCAGAGAGGAAATCAGAAGGGAATCCACAGGGAAATGAGCATGCAGGGAAAGTCAGGTGGCAACTCAGCCTCATTTTGCTGGGGTGTGAAATGAGGAGTTACAGACGAGTGTTCCTAAGAATTAGAGGCTTCCAGTCTTCCTTACTGCCACCCTCCGAGGTCCTGTACAGAGAACAGCCCAACTTCCCTCACCCAGCCCAGAACACAACCTTCCCTAAGCCCTGCCCATGGATATAAGACCAAAAAGGGATAACTGAGCAAAGCAATGTTCAGAAGCCCCAGCCAGGATACTGAATTCTTAACACTTGGCTTCTTTTTTCAGAGTTCCTTTAGCACGTGGTATATACATAAATCACCATCTGATCTCACCCTTTATGTCCCTGTGCACAATCATGTTGCTGTGGAGGTACGAGACTCCCTCGAGAATCTGGCGAGTATATTTCCGGGTTACATTTTCCGTGAGAGCACCATACGCCTTCAGCTGGTCTTTCACTGACCCCTGCACCAAAAGCAAACAGAAGGGATTGGCAAAGAAATGACAAACTGCAAATCTTGTGGTCTCCATTCAATTCCCATGAGCTGTGACTGTGTTATACACCCAACCAGCACAGTAACGGATTCTGGCCTCTTCTAAAGCCTTTTTGTGAGGCTCTCAGAGCATCTTGCCCTGTGAAGCCCCTTTTAAGAAAAGCAAGGACACGCTGTATGGCAAAAATAGCTTAAGGAAGTTCTGTCTGCTTCCTCCATCCTTCAGCTGTGCTGGTACAACTGCTTGTGAAGACAAGCAATAAAATACTCGAGCAGACTGATCAGGGTCAGAAGTCTTGCAGGGTCAGTTTTAGCCTAATTTGCTGTACGACACGAGGCTGCTAATTCAGTTAGCCCTACTTACAAGTTGGCCCAAGTCCTCTGAAGTACTTTGTTAGAAAAAATTTAGACTGAAGAAAAGAACTGGTGTTAGTGACTCATGAAGAGAATGTATTTCAAGCACAAAACACTAAGAAAAAAACCAAAGATGTGGTTTGGGCATAAAGTGGTGTATTGTAAGGCCAGTATGAGAAAGGGGCTGGATGGTGGATGACATAGTTAGGATAATCATAGCAACTAATAAACCCACCAACAAAACCACCCATCTCACTTTATGATCTGTGACTGTGCTGCTCGTGTCAGCTCTTACCCCCGGCATGTATTCCATGAAGATGGTCAAGGTCTTCTCCGCTCGATCCCGTAAGCAGCCGTAATACTGAACAATACGCTCATGCTGGAGATTCTTCAGCAGCTGAATTTCACACTCCAGGGCACTCACTTCCTATGGACGTTGAAGAAGAAAATAAGGTTCTAGTCCCAGGAAATATTCCATCCTAATAAATCTGTCCACGTCACTGGAAGGATGAGGCCACTGCTACACTGAAGAAGTCTAATCCATGGCATTGGCTTACTTACCTCTTGGGAAAGGCAAACATTACCCATGCTCCACGTGAATCCTTCCTGTATGATAAGCAGGTAAGTATCAGTGTAGAAGCTTTGACAGTTAGAACACAGGCAGTATCACAGATGGATTTAGCACCATTTAGATTATGAAAGAGCGCTGAATACAGTAACAGAATTGATAGGAATCTTTCTGTAAGAACCTCAACCCACTTGAGAGCAAGACTACAGGTGCTAAGAGTTCTTAACTGCTTTTGTCACCCAGTCCTGTTCTGATTCACGCTGATGACTTTACTTGAATCAACCGTAGAAACTGCTTCCTCTCTTATTTACTTCAAAGGATCTGCAGCTATGCACACGAAACCGATTCTCTGCTTTACTCCTGCCACAGACAACAGGGTATCGCAGCGCAAAGACAAGAAGGCTATCCAACAATTCCAGACTGAATCAGAGATGTTTGTTGCCCAGGAAAAGTATCAGGTTCTTGCTGAATCCAGGGAATGAACAGGCTGAACATCAAAGGTACCGGAGTACGAGGATTTATGGTTTCCCCCAAATCAGTCCCACTTAACTCTCTCCGCTCTTGCCACTGCAAGGTGCCAGGTTCACCTCTCTCGCTTTGGCAGACGGTGCAACTCTCGAAGGGCAAGGACCTGGCTGCTGCAGAGACGCATGGAAGCAGAAGTCGTTGCTTAATCAGGCCAACTGATAGTTTAAGGTTTGGAGTTTAAGTGCCTCCAGAATACATTCCAGCCTGTTCTTCCTTGGCTCAGAGTTACGGTCTGATTTACAACAGAGACATGGTATAACTTACAACTTCCCAACTTAGGACTTATCTTGGCACCAACATCCCATACAAAATCAGAATAATTAAATCTTCACGGATCAGTTATTCCAGCTCAAAGTCAGTTTGTTCAACATTGGGAAACTGGTACATTGTTAAAACACCAGCAGAGAACCTAACAGCCACTCTGGCTGCATCCCCTGTGCAGGGAGTCGTGTGCTGACCTACGATTTCAAGGTGCCCCTTCCCATCTCCTCTATTTCTAATGTGTTGTCACATCACTGTTCTTGATTAATTTACACAGCACAGTTCAGTTTGTTTGAGGACAGGGAGAATTCAGAAGCAGAAACCGGTAATTAATACACTTGATACAGGACCTATCCTATAAGCCCAGAAAGCGGGTTTTGCAAGTGCATGCAGCTTTTTTTGCTTAAAAAAAAAAATAAAAGTTCTACTCTTTCTGGGTTTAGTTTCATTCACATCCCTGTCTAACCAGGAACACAGGGCAGTCTAGTATTCCTCAAGTAACCTGGCAACAAACCAAAAAGCTGAGAAGGGAGAGCCAAAAACGAAGCCAGAAAGAGGATTTTAGTTTCAGGCTGAAGTTAATAATACGGAAAAGTAATTTTTAAATGACTCTTATTCATCTCCACATGACTTGAAATCCTAGTACAAACTAAATAAGATACTAGCTTTCGAGGACAGACAGATACAGGCACTTTACAGGATCTCAAAGTCTGCATAATGAATTTTAGAAGCTGCGATGAGAATTACCTTGCTTGTTTCAGGACTCTCAGGGTCAAACTGGACCTGCTTAGCTGCCAGCTCTCTGCCCGTGTCCACATCATAGCACAAATACACACGACCAAAGGCTCCCTGGCCCAGCAGCTTTCCTCGTCGCCAGTTTATCGGAGCACTCGGAGCTAAAAAAGACCAGTAACAATTTCTCTTTTCATGATACTATTTAAAGATAATGGTGATCTTCTCAAAGTTAGATCTCCATCATACTGGGATGGAAACAGATATTTGTCCGTTGAAGAGAGAGAGATGAAGCACTCTCCCAGTATAAGGGAGCTAGTGGCAGAACTCTGAACAGAATCTAACCAGATTCTCAGGACCTGCTGACTGGTGTGAATGAAAAAATGAAACTGCAAAACATTTTGCAAAGATATACTACGGACAAGTTACTCAATGAGGCTGACAAAATTTCATTTCACCAGCAGAGTGGATTTTACAACATCATTGTCTTAAGAGGTGGGGCAGCAATTAAACAGCATCTTCCAAACCCTGATCTGTAGTGACCACATGCATCAGAAGAAGAAGAGCTGGATCAGCTTTGCTTTATCAATCCCACCCAGCTGGGAATGACTGTTAAGCTTCTGGGACAGCCTGAAGGCCACTATTTTGAGTTCTTTGCCAACTGTTGGTTAGTTCGTGGTTCCCTCTCCTGCAGGAAGGATTTCACTGCAAGGCTACCTCTACAGCAGAAAAATGAGAAGTCATAACTCCCTCCTAGAAATGGATAAGGTAGGGCCATTACGTATGCACAGTGCAGGTATCTTCGTTAAATGCTGAACAATCGGACTGTAATAAAAATATACATGAGAACGAGCTAAAGCAGCCACCTCCAGCACCCCAGCAGGAGGTTACATCAGCAGGGAATTAGGAGTTCTCACTGTTCTACTGCACTGTGAGCGCATTGCACAGGCAGCAGTCTCCTGACCCAGAGATTAACACCTGAGCCTAGTTTTCCAGACTGCGCTTAATACCAAAACATCTTACAGACGAGCGCTTCAGCTCTGACTTTGAACACGATACTACCAGGCTCATGCAGTACAATGCACCCAATTCTGCTGTAGCTAATAAGAAACTCTAAAAACAAAGACAGGAACCAGCCATCTGGACAGTGTGAAAATACACAAGAGCCGAGATATCAGCTTTGCCATGTCTAATTTAATCAGATTTACTGCCAGTGGGTGTTTTAGTGTGTTGCTTACTCCGCGGCACTAATGTCTTCGTTTTGATCCTTAAATCACTTTATGGGGTATCTGAAGTTCATCAGTAATGATTTATGTTCCATTGCTTTTTTTTATAATATAAAGTTCCCCAAAAACCAATGCAGGGATGCTACTAATACACAAGTAAATCTTTCTACTAAGGAGCAAGTGAAACAAATATAGCTCATAACTAGTAAAATAACTGTAATCCACAAGCCTGACTACAAATGTTAACGTATCAAGAAAATAAACAAGCTTGTCTGACAGTTTTAAGAACCCTGTAGATCATCTAGATCCAAACAACTTACAGGGCTGGGTTTTTTTTTTAACTTCTTAGCTGAATTTCCAGTGCTTTCTAAAGGAAAGGCCAGCTCACAGTGCAAGACTATGTATTCTTAGAAGAAGAGGACCTGTCCTAGAGGTGAGACAGACTGGTCTCAAAACATAGCCATGTAATTTTGTGGTTTTGAATGGCTTGTTAAAAATCAAGCTATGGTAACATATTGGGTCTGGAGTTCATCTCTCAAAGCCTGTCTTGCCCATAACCCCAGGACGCCTTTCTCCGGTTATCACCAGGGCGACTGCTTACACTTGGTGGGGATGTTCCTCTCCTGCACACCAAGGGCATTTTCGCTGTCAGCACTCCGCAGACGTCCCCGGGGGTCCAGGTACTGCAACGCCAGGCCCAGGTTTTCTCCGTTGGTGCTTAAGGAACGACTCGAAGGGACCAAGGTGAAAAGATTCCCTTGGTGACGCCGTATCCGGGGAAATGTCCTCCGGCCTGGAGACAAAAGATAAAATTTTTAAATAACATGTTTACAAATGGAAGGTAATGGCTAGAGGTTGAGCAACAAAGAGAACAGAGAGGAAAAAACATGTTCTGGTTTGTTCCCTTGGAGTAGAATCTACTGCCAAATAGACAAGATGCAAAAATATAACAGTCCAGGGCTGATGCTGCTTGAGTTCAGTACAAATTTGGATCATTCCCAAAGCAGAAGGGAGAGAACACTTTGTAATGCCCTCAAGTGCAGCAGTGCAAGATCTAAACTTGCCTTCCAAAGCAAAAATCTGCTTTACAGGCTACCACAGAAACTCCGAGGCTTGTTAACAACTACGCAGACAGAATGACTTTCTAGATAACATGCCTGGACTTGCAAGTAAAAACTATAAACAAAGATCATGACAACTTTCACCTCTTATGAAACTTTGAGAAATTATTTTGCATAAAGCCACTTGACGAGCAGAGATGTGACTCTTTATGTCACTGCTATACTTAGAAGACCCAGAAGCAAGTCTGCATTGTGAATTTGCACTTCGAGGCTCCTCAACTAGGAGTTAATACTCGTCCCTGGAGGTTCCTGTTGCCTGACCTTTTTCAAGGCTGGAATCAAAGGTCTGAAAACCACTCACCATCATTGTAGTCTTTGTGCTGCATGGAGACATTGTAGCGCCGAGGGTAGGTCCCACCTTTCCCCGCTTTGTCATAGATCTGATTCTCGCGGTCTGGAAGGAGATACAAGGAGAGACCTGAGGCTCCTTCAAAAGGTATATGTTCTAATGACAGAATTTTTCTCTAACAGTAGGTTTTTTAGGAAGAGGTAACAAAAAACTTCATAGCTTTTTAACCAACATATCCCCAGTTCTTCCATTTACACAATCCCAGTAAGCATGGAGGGTAGCCAGCAAACAGCAGAAAATGTCTGGATCAAATAATCTTTATACCGGACACTGACATACCTGAGAACTCCTGCCTATTATCAGGAAAGCTTTGTGCCCTTGACATCCGTGACTTCCGAAAAGAAGGACTATTAAAGAAAGAAGGCAAGAATAAGTTTTACTATCTACTAGAGCGAAACCTACAAGGACTTTAAATCCAAGCTACTATATTTGCACATCGGTAACGGTGATTCTCAAATCCGTGTCCCTGCAATAATTTCACGCTATATCTGCAAAGCTAAAGTCAGGCTAAGCCCCAGCTAACCAGACTATTTCCCAAGGTGGACAGTCATCCTTTCTGGTCGGTTTGTGCCATTTATTCAGTGGTTCCCTAGTCTGTGGGGTAAGACCCAGTGCTTCCTTCAGAGACATGAAATGGAAGGTTAAAACCAAGGCCAAGAGGAAGAGCAGAACAGGGTACGACTGCAGCGCATTGCTCACAGGACAGCAGACAATGGGGATTCCTGCCTCCAGGAATTTACCAGGAGGGGTAAGAGTTCTTCTCATTAAAACTTTTGTGCACTTTCCTCTCTACCAGCAGCAGAGGAGTCTAAACACAAACATGACTTACAACTCTCACGTTTCTCCCCAGTAAGCAGGACTCCTCAAGCAAGCTGGAGGGCCCCTTGTTTGGCAGAAGGTCTTTAGCATCTCTTAAGAGATTACACAACTCCATCTGTGCCGAAGCCAAGCTATTGGCACTTTTTTGTGTTAACCAGTGTAAATGGAGTAGCCTGACAGAGCTTTCAACGAGATTCCTTTCCTAGTACACAAAGAACAGCAGCTTCCCTAGATGATGCCCCCTTCTACGAGGAATAACCAGGTTAACTGTGAGTGCTTCCTTGTGACTCCATAAACTGGAGGAATTGGATGGCTACAAAACCAAACCTCAAGTACCTGACATAAAAGCATACACTACGTACAGGATTCAGTTTGGAGGAATCTTAAAAACATGCTGAAGCTCAATATTACAGGTGCTGGGAAGCTCTAGTTGTTACTCAAGTTAATAGGACCTACGGCTGCCCACCAAAAACTTGAGCAACACCAACATCAAAGGCAGGGAAGAAAAAGATCTACATCATCAGACTATGACAAACTCTTCAAAGGAAGAGCCCCTCTACCTTTGGAATTAATATTATATCTTGCAGGACACGGGTAGTGATATATTTCTGTAACCTTAGAATAGCTGGGTTTTTTTAAAATGAACAAGTAGAGCCTTGTCTAAAAGAGATTTAAATACCCTGCAGCCAGATGTTCTTGGAGTCTAGGCTCCACACAGACGGCACGCTTTAGAACTTTGTATTTATAACATAGAGCTACTGAAGCACCAGTTTGTTGGTGTATGATTTTGCCAGAAAATAAAAATGCCTTAAGACATAATTAATTCTAAGAAATATACTGGCATATAGCTAGGAAATAAGTTCCTATTTCTCTCCAAGAAAATTTATGAGATGGAAAACAGACTTTTGCATTAAGTACAACAGGCATTTCAAATTCAACCCAAAAGTTTCTACCAGCTTGTACATTTGTACCTGTCTCCTGACCTGTCCAAGGACTGACAGCTTCCTGACACCGAGTTTTCAGCACTGCTTAAAGGGTCCAGCATCTGCAACACAGAAGAAATCACGTTGCGACATCAGTTCAGTCTAATGCCTAAAAGAGGCTCTGCAAGAGGATCAGAGTCCACTACCGCTTGCTGGGGGATGTCCAGATGAAGAGGGGAGTCTAAAGCTATTCAGAATGCACATTTTTCCTTTATCTCCTACAGAAATTGTCAAGGACATACCAAATCTGAGACACTGCTTTAGGTGTCAAAGGACTCTGCTGTGAAAAACGAAAGTTTAAGTCAGCCTTGTGCTGTGTTGTGATCCCAACTGACTTCAGGACCAGAGTCTCTGCTGGTGCTACTGCATTGCTGCCTCCACCTGCAAGCCGCCCTTTGGCCTCACTTCCTACGTTTTTGAATGGAGAGCGCCGCTTCCAATGCAAGAGGGTCACACAAACCTGGCGATAGGAAACCTGAGCGTACATGTGTAATGTGCACCAAAACTGCTCATTCAGAGGTGGAGAGACAATGCCCAATACGCAGGGCAACCGCTTCTGGCAGCCCAACAAAGGCTTTGAACTTACATCTGCAAACACGTTGGAAGCACAGTCTAAATGAACAAAGCAGTACTAGCAGGTGCTCGTGCAACTACAGCTAGTGAATATCCTGGAGTGAAAAAGAGCGCCCCGAGAGCAGCGGAGGGTCCCCGACAGCTGGACACTTTTTTTTGCCCCAATGCTCATACTTACACACTGTTCATTAGTTTCTGGGATGAATTCGCCTTCGCTGTTTATGCTGGTGTAGGAACCCTGCCGAGCAATGCGCTGTTGCCTCTCTGGAACGTATCCAGGAGGTGGGGAACTTCGGCCTGTGTTCTGGGAACCTGGGCCAGAAAGAAGGACATTTTGGATATTTATGTTTAGTGAAATGAGACTGCGCATACATGTACACAAAATCCAAGTATTCACCTCTAATGCCAGACCTCTACAATCACAGCAGCTCTCGTGTGAACCTTTCAGTCTGGACAGAAACGGAACCAGGAGGTGCCATGTCAAAAAGCAAATTGTTCAACGAGCACCCGTACTGTCATCTTAGACGCTACAAGATTAACGATGAAACTCCTAACGGAGCAGTCACCTATTTCTAACCTTTCTGCTCAACCTTCTGAGCATCATTTCAGCATCTCAGGGAAAGCAGAGGACTCCAGGAATCCCTGGCTTTTGGGCATGAGCTTCACTCCATTAAAAAAATACTTATCAGGGACACCAAACTTCTGCCTGGGTTGTAAGTTTGCCTCAACTAGTATCGTTTACCTTGCGTAGCAGCATGGTCCCTGCTAGTCATCATCAGCTGAGCTGATATACTGACACTGAGCAATCGCAATATCCCATGGGAGCACAGTTACCTTTGCAAATAACCCCGAAATTTCTGTTTGCCTGTGTCAAAAATGAAACTGTATGACTAGTTTGGGTGAAAACACACGGAAATTCTGCAACTCCTGTTGGTTAGATGAGATTGCTAGATGGACAGAGAGTATGTTTAAGGGTCAAAGGATGAGAAAAACATTTTACTCATCTGTTAATGGTACTACCTAAAGAGTTTCTGTTGTGCTACCTACTGAGAGAACCTTCACCCCCACGATTTATTTTTTCCTCGCAGATCTCAAAGATGATGACACTTCAGAAACAGGAAGACACAAAATCCCTTTTCGCAGTGACCTATCCACCTGCAGCTCCCACCAAGTCACACTGCGAGCTCCAAGAAACGCTGCAGTCCAGCCAACCTACCCAAGGTCACCCGTGAAGTCAGAGGCAGCGTTTTAAGATCAGCTCTCAAGCTGTGCTCTTTACCAGGCTGTCTTTAATTAACTGTGTGTACTCAGGTGCTAGGAAAGATGGGTGAAGATCAGCAAATATTCTCCCAAGGTAAATATTTTCTACAGAACTTATTGTAATAAAGAGTGACGGCCAACTTCGGCAGAAGCTAGCTGAAAACGTGCAAACTTTTCAGAGGACTTTAGAAGGAAAAAAAAAAGCCCCAATGCTGCCATGGCTTAGAGGGCATGGGGCAGGGGGTAAACCACCTGCAAAAATTTAAAAAAAATTATATTGCTTAGGGCTACCACCTGATTTTCCAAGTTGCTCCGTGGGGCTCATGTGACATTACAAGCCAACTGGCGTGGAGATAAACAAGAGAGCGTGCTTTGGGGCTGCACCGAGTCACGGGA
>NW_010120478.1:24456-43956 GCF_000699245.1 Pterocles gutturalis
CGGCCAAAGGGGAGCCCAAGCCCCGCTGGCATCGCCCCAGCCGCTATTGTGGAAAGGCCACCATCGCTGGGCAGGAAAAGGAAGTCGGCACTAAATCAATGTATATCAAAGGAAGTAAGTGGAAAAAACACAAGTGCTGCCAGAATGCTTAGCAACTTTTTTTTTTTTTTTTTAATAAAAGTTATCTTTACTTCCAAACCACTGAATTGGTGACAGCAGGCTGGAGGCCCGTCCACTTCAGAAGACAGGAACTACACAGATGTAACTTCTGTGGAACGCTGCTTTCGACCTTCATTGCATGATGTGGTATGAATAGGAAAGGCTCTACGCCTGGAGCGCTAGGAAACAGGGGTACGTTCCCTTTCCAAATCAAAGATAGGAGAAAGAAAGAATTGATTCCAGACTGAACTATTGCCAAATTACCATCCGACCTCTGACAGAGCTGGGACTCTTCTAGACCTCTTAATTTAACAGTCTGGTACTTTGACATGTTCAGAAAATAAAGTCTTGATTGATGAATGACAGGGTAATCACAAAGCATCCATAAGCTGGGATAAGAGGAAAGAGTCTGTACAACTGGGATACAGAAGGGGCCCCTTCTTACTACGCAGTTTACCCATGACAGCCACTTGGTACACTCTGTTAGCTTTGGCATCACTATTTGGATACCTTAGAATGCCAATAAAGGCATTCTTTTTTCACAGACAAATTCAATGCCAAAAACATTTTATTAAAAAAAAAAAGCAGTGTTCAGACGTGCATGGATACCGCTGTCTTCTTCGTAAGACTGAGAAATGTTGCTCTTTTTATGCATATTAACTTCAAACTAGAACGGACGGGAAAATCCTTTTTGTCCTGGTTTGTCACATACTTCACAAGCTTTTAGCTTTTCTTTTTTTGATTCCTAATTCATACAAGCAATGTGTATAAAAGGGGATCAGCAGACTCTAGAGAGAAAACAAGCACGTTTGCTGGGCAAGTCTAGTATTGAGAAGTACTGGTCTAGCTCTCAAGTCCTTCTCTACTGAGCTTCCTCTCCCAATTACCTTTGGTCAGAAGAGTGTGGGTCTGACTCCGGTTTAGACATTTATCTGACGACAGGACTGCCTCGCAAATACTCATCTAAAATCCTGTAACAATTATGCCTCAAGTTTACACAGTTAATGAAACTGAAGCACTCCTCTTCCACAGAGGGAGCTGGTTTAGAACCTGGGAACAGAACTCTGACATTGCCAGCTCCTGGTGATTTGCAGCACCTGTCATCTGAAGCATTAGGTCTGACAAGCCCTAAAATAGCTGTTGTAACAAACACAGCCATCCTCTGCTTGTTTCCAGCAAAATTTAGCTTTTCTCCCTTCTAAAGCAAAAATCATTTAAATAGAACATCCTCTTAGGCTCTAGCCCCCATACTGCAGATCCCCACTGTTGCTCACCTTCTTCTTGCTCTTACACTGCTCACTGAGTTTCTCACCAAGGAGGCAGAATCTAAACCACTGACTTTTTTTTTTTTTTTTTTGACCCAAAAGTCTTAGAAGCAGTTTCAGATGTTTCAATTTTTCATATAAAAAGTTAACTAACTTTGAGCATCCTTCAACCACAGATTTGAACATCGTTACACAGGGGGTCATAACACAGAGATTGGGATGGTTCAGACAAATCCACCAGAGACAGAAGTCATAAAAATGACAAGATTCTTACACGGACCTTTCCACTAAATACGAGTTCACTAAGCTAACAGAAACACAAAGGAAATGAGACAAAGGTACATATTACATATTAATTCTCATTATCTTTTGTGCAGCTGAGCCCGTCACCTATGATATTAGCCTTGTGCTCTAACTCAGCTGGTAATTACGAGTGAAAGGTTGGGGAACTCGGTATGCAGGGCACTGGGTTACATACGCAGTGGCAATTCCTGTGCTACTAGTAAAATGCTTGATTACAGGAGTGAGGACAGATTCCAAAGCCCAACATTAAAAAAAAAAAAAAATCAAATCTAGGTTTCATGAACTGAAATTGCCAATCTAAATAAAAAGCTTAATGGACTCACGTAAGCTTTCCAAATTTCTAACCTCAATGAGTCTGGCTTTAGGACATCCCCTTTAGCAGCTCCTCAGCTGTTCAACAACTTAGTAAGGAACTTTGAAACATTCTACTGTAAACATATTAAGAGCTTCTGAAAATGAACTGCCTTGTCCTAGAATAACCTTTCAATTTCTCATGGCTTTCACAAATGCTATACCATAAAACACTAGTGCCCAAAAATACATTTCACAAAACAAAGAAACAGAAGTGGCAAAAATACTCACTGACAGACAGATGCCTGCTTCTGGGTTCTGGCTGCTGATAGGGTGTGTTCACATCCCCCACAGATTGGGAAGTTTTAATCCTGACTTGTTTGGGCAGTCCAGAATGAGGTGAGGAACTGGTCTGTTGGACAAAATGAAGAGACACTGAGGACCTCAAGCAGTTTGGCCACAGCTTCAAAAACATCATTATGTTTAGAAGCAAGAAAGGAGCTGAGAAAGTTCTAGAGCCTGAAATCTTATTAACTTCACAGAACACAAACAACAAAGGCAGCAAGAGAGCAAGCTTCACAATTACTGTGTAAAACAGGAGTCGAACAACTAGAGCACGCTACCCTCCAGCCCCAAATTGAATGCAGGATTTACAGGTCTCAAGGTTTGTTTTCCATTAGCAGCTACCTATGAAACCAACACAAAGGGGCTTGTACCACTCTCTGAGACCAGACCATGGAAGAACCTACAATTTCTGTCAACATAAAATTGTTGCCCTCTTTGTGCAGCACTTGAGCACAGCTCTGCCGTGAGAAACTGCACGGCCACTGCAGACTCTGCAGGGTGCTGACTTGGAAATATTTCGACTGCAGCAGCTTTGGGCAGCTAACACCTCTCTGCTAGCTCCATGGATGATACTGGGAACAAGGGCTCTTCACAGAGGACTGAACAGGACACCAGCTATCCGAGGATGGCCCACTAAGGTCTGAACATACAGAATACTGGGAATTCCCAACCTCCCCCAGCAAATGAGATCCTCCGCATGTCACAGCCACTAGTCTGAACATACAGAATACTGGGAATTGCCAACCTCCCCCAAGAAAATGAGATCCTCCGCATGTCACAGCCACTGCTCAATACTAGTGGACACTTTGAGTTTTAATCCTGTTGTCCCAAAGTACCTAGTTTTACATGAGGATACAATATTCCCTTCCTCTTGTGTGTTAGAGAATTTAACTAATGTTAACGTATTTTATTGAGATGAACAGAACCCAAGGAAACTAACTCTGACTTCTGAAAATCATTTGAATACGACTGGCAAACAAGGTGTGAGGCCACACAATCAAAAAAGTAAAGTATCGAGTAGTCGCTCATTTAATAAGCACTTACCCTTGCACAGAGTAAGGAAGGAGCCTGATTTAAATTACACAAACTCTCCCATGAATAGATTCATGGGAGCCGAACAAAGGGTGCAGAGGTCACACCACTTATGTGGACATGTGGCTTTAGTACTCTAGGTGTTCAACTTAAGCAGTTCTTCCCATCAGTTTCTAAACAGAAAGAAAGGACTGACAGCAGAAGTGAGTTGTTGATACAAGAAAGCACAAATGAGCCACAGAAAGAGGCACAAGAAAATTAATATAAACACTAGTCACAAACACAGGCTCTCAGTTCTAGTCACACAGCTACTGCTGTAAAGTTAATTCGTTTTATACAGATATTTGTGCCAAAGTCACGGCATTACCTTTCCATCCCCAGAAAAAGAAAAGAGCACAACCAAAACAAAATCTGCATCCTGTACTTCAGGAAAAATAATGCTTCCCGCTCCCTCAGTGGGATGAGATCATGCAGCCAAGAAACCTCCTTCAGACTTGTGGGCTTTTGCTTTATCACATGTAGGGCTCTCCTGTCAGGCAACTCAGAGCTGAAGAGGAAGTCGGAGGAGAGGGGGGAAACAGTGGCACTTACTGAAGACTTCGCTGTTTGTTTCTGCTTTGAGCAAAAGAGGAAAAAACAGCTAATAAAAGGACAACACCACAGGACTGGCTACTGGCTGGTGGAGTGATGAGATTTACTAAGTGTTTACTATAGGAAGGTTTTCATGGCTTAGAGAAACTTCTGAATCTCTTTGCCCTCTTCAGCTTGTAGTTCAATTCAGTGTCCAAAACGGACAGCCTTGGGAGCTTGATTTGAAGACTGACTTCTCATGTGCTGATCTTTTCTGCTGAAAAGTGCAAACTACATTGAAACTGTCGCACTCCCTGCCGCATAGGAAAGCAAACCAAGACACAGTTCAATTCGTCTTAGATGTGAACACACCATTATTACCTTAAAGCAACTTAGTTTCTACAGAGTAAGGCTGGATTCCATGCATTCAGCTACAGGACTGAAAAATCCTTGGGAGCTGTCCTTAGGCTTCTCACCCAGGAAAAAAGCACTAACAGCTTGTCTTCAAGGACAGCCTGTGCTTTCTTAAAGGCAAGATAATTACACACACTTTCCACACTGTGCTATTAATCAAAGGCAAAAAAAGTTCTCTGTGAACCAAACTCATGAAGTGTTTTCTGAATACACTCATTGGGTACTTGATATAAAATGGCCTTCATATGACAGCTTGAAACGCTGCAATGTTTTAGTCCCTGAACAGCTGCTGAAGCTGGGCAGGAGGAGAGAGATACGTAGAGCTAAGCCAAAGCAAAGAGGATAAACATATGCACTTGTGTCTGTAAAGAGTGATTCTCTTAATTCCTACTACTCTCAGATAAGGCTACCCCCATGTTTCAGAGACTTAAGGGTAAAAACCTTCATTTTGCTGCAGTCACAGGAGCTGTTACCTACATGGTTTCTGTCCTGAGACAGCAATAATATTCTAAGGCTTTTCACATTAGAGCTTCGGTCTAAGAGATCTACAGCTTTATCCAGGTCATCTTGATTTTTCAAAGGAATAGAGAGCTGCAAAATAAAGAAAAGAAAAAAAATCATTAGAAAAGATAGAAAAAAAAAAAAGTCTACTTCCACAATAGGCATTTAAACAAAGATTGGAAAAAAACCTCGACTGAGAATATAAGATAGGATTCTGATTGCTCAATTATTCCACAAATTTTCATCACAATGCTGTCTTACTGTTCTTTTTAACAAGGTTTTCCTCCCACGCCATCAGAGAAATGGTTGACCCAATGCAAATTTCTCTAAGGCACTGTCCACAAGAGTATTAATTGCTACCTGAATTTGTGGAGACAGGCCCCCGACTCCCTGATGAGAACACTGTCTCAGAATACTTATGAATCCAGACCTAACAATCAAGCGAAAATTGGGTTTCAGACAGAAGCTAGTACAGAAACTATTTCAACAGTCAAAATACTTCAAATACTTTTTTTTTACTTCCCCAAGAGTTTCCCAAACACCACCAGCGTGAGGCAGCAAGGTGTGATGTTCGTACAACACACACACCGTGATGCTCTGTCAGTATCAGCATGTTTTCCTCAGGAGTAGAGGGATTCAATTATGCTTTGTATTAGAGGGGAGAACTGAAAATTAAATTTAAGGGTGCAGAATTTGGGATGGAAAAAGGAAGTGGCATCCAGAGAGAGCATTACACGTTCTGAGCACTGCTAACAACGCTCTGTACCTCATTGTTCATGTAGTGGAGGTCCAGCGGCTGGCCAAAGGCTGTTTTCACTTTCTGTTGCACATCTTCATAGCGCACGGGACGGACAAATGGGATAATTCTGGAAGGAAAGAGAATCACTGGTGAATTCAGGGGTATACTTGACAATGCAATCAAATTAGATGGCTGAACCACTGAAAACACATTGAAATGTTCTCTTTTCATCCTCAAGCAGGTAGTGAACCTTCCTAATTTGAATTGATATTAATTATTTTAGCAAGGAATTCTTGATCCTCAGTCCATTTCCAAATGGTTTGTCAAAATGCAATATTCAACTGAAGATTTCAAATACAATGCCTTTGTCCCTGGACAGAAAAGTATTCTTTACTGAATAAATTTATTTCACGTAACAGGATACAAATCCCGTATGCACTTTGGCTTAAAGAATAGTGCCTCAGGCACAAAACACAAACAAATACATTCAGTGAGAGTTGAATTAAAAGCTGCAGAAGGCCCAAAGAACAAAAAAGTATTTGGTTTATGCACTCCAATATCTGAACTCAAAACTCATTCCCTAAAAATTTCCAAAATGCATTCCAGTCGAAAGGTTTCAACAAACATTCCCACAGCAAAGTTAGTCCTGAACCCCTGAGGGAAGGCATCAGCAGGGGGACACAAAGGAATCCAAAAACCCTCTTTCCCAAAGGTGGTCTGTGACGTCGGCTCCACGTTGGCCTTCTGCGTGCTCAACTCAAACATCTCCAAACATCTGAATCACAGACTCACTACACTGTCTCTGCAGTTCTCCTTCAAATCCTGCGCAGCACAGCAGGGGCTTTTTCTTAAGAGTTGAAGTCAAATCTAACTGTAACTGTGCAAGTGTTTGTCACTTACTGCTTAATTTAAAAAAAAAAAACAAACAGTTTTAAAAAAATTACAGAGATCTTATAGATCAAAACTTAAATACTGCTTCAGCTGTAATAGCAGTGGCACAGCCGGGTTGCAATAATTCAGAATATTCATGTAAGACATATCTAGGAATATTCATGTTAAGGCAGATCAGTTTCATTCTCTCATGCTTCCTCCCTCATGAGCATTTTTCATATGTAAAGCATCTCTGGGCACCTTCACCGACTGACTGACACACCAAATATGCACAGATGGAAATTATTCTGATCACTTTCCCTGAGCCCAGACTTTGTGATGCACTAAATCCCCAGTTCTAGCACTCAGCCGTTTCCTCGCCACTTGAATGGCAGGAATTTGAGACTCTCATACACAAACGGCCTCAAGAAATCCAAAAGGGCAACAGGCACGGGCATCCTAGGGGAACCCTGCAGAATCCCGGGGCACATGTGTGCTCTTCAGAAAATGACAGCATAGTTTTCTTGTTGGGTTTCTATTACTGTTTTGCCTGCCTTGGAATAGAAACTCTAATGTTTTAGGCAAAGTAATAATACGAAGTTCCACCAAGCATCTAAAACTGTTCATTTTGCTGGAATGTTCTTCTGTAGGAAGCAGCCAAGTACTCGGAAAGTCACCTTGACAGCCATGGAAAAGGATGATTTTCACCCTCTTCAGAAGAATCAGTGAGTAAAATACCCTGGGTCAAGAACTGAAGGATTTGAATGTGCACTAGAGTTTACAACCAACTGTTCCAGCAAACCAAGGAGGTCTGCTGCTCAAAAACCCGCTTTTCATCTCTGCTGCACAAAGCCCAGATGGTTGGTTGCTCCTGCCTTCGGGCTCCTGCATCCAGACTTCTCACCATCTGCTTCCACGGGCCACGAGACCACACTGTGTCTCCTGTACCGGCACGTTGAACAAACAGCTCTGGGACACAGCCGACAGCCACCATCCTTCTGCAAGCTACTAGAGCACTCCGATAGCTGCCTACCCCGCTGCTGCGACTGGAAACAACTCTGCGCTGGCACAGCTGCAACCCTGCCACGAAAAGCTGGATTCTGAGCACCACCTAACAATTTTGCCATCAGGTAGAAATTAGGAAGACCTGAACAGACCATGGAAACTCAAGATTTATCTTGGTCACGGGGGCAACTCTCTGAGCTCAGGAAACCCGAAATCATCTCTGGGGGAGCTCACCTGAGTGCGTGCTGAATCCATGCTTTGGACAGAAAGTTTAGTTTCCAAAACATCCATCCAGCCTGCTTCGCCAGACCCCAGCATCCTTTCATGATAACAGCTTTTGTTTTAAATAGCTCTAGTGTTAGTCGGTGTCCTTAGCCCCTTCCCACACAGGGTTCATCTTCCTACCAGACCTACAACATTCAGCTATTTAGAAATAATTGTCCTTGTTAAAAAGCAGCCCACAATAACATTCTCTCCATATTGCTAAGAAACCCTTCCATGAAATTACAGTATTCTGGCACCGTACAAACGTAATTTAGCTCTCAGTTGAGCCAAAGTCCCTTATAAAGGCTTCCATTCTACACTCAATGCATTCAAAAGCAGAGCTGTTCTCAGGTGCCACAAATTCTATTAGTTTAAAAACTCCGTGCACTCTTCTAACACAAAATCATGGACTGCAGGGTTTAAGGAGCCCATTCCTGCCTGACCACCTTAAATATTTGTGGTTAGATCTGGCAGCTCCTCTGAAACCAAGCACACACACACACACATTCTCGGTGCAAGCCTGCTGTCTGTGAGTGCATACCACGCTGGGAACGGGGAATTCAGGCAGCGTAACTGCATAATTAGACTAACACACAATCAACCTTTTCATTTTAATGTTACTTCAGAAAAAAACCTTTTCTTCTCCCCTGACCTCTGTGCCATCTTAAACGCACTCAGGCACAAGACAGGCAAGATGACACGAGTGTGCTGACAAGATTTTGCTTCCTAACACGGTATCACAAGAAATTGTGACATGTCGCACAGCGGCTCTGTTGTAGTCCGTACAATGCCTGCGACACAGGAGAGCGCTGAGAAGATCTGTCTGACAAAGGTGGCAGTAGATCCCAGCTATGATTACTTCCAAAATCTCTCCTTGAACATCAAAAGTCAGGGGTTTTTTTTAGTTCCAGAATTCACCGTGTAGGACTTCAGTGAATGAAACTGTTCAATTTTTGAGGAAGACTTTACAATTTATTTTCTACTGCCTGCTTTACCAACAAAGAATGCCTCTGCTTTTCTGTTTTAACAAAAATCCCTAAATTTGACAAAGGAGGAGACTTGAGGAGGAGCTGAAACAGCTCAGACACCAACCTTTGCTAGTAACAGGCTATTAGGATCACTACATACAACTTGCACTGTTGTGCCATCAACATTAAATTTGCCTTTTATCATGAAACCGTGAACTCCTCCATGTTGAAAGTACTGTCTGGGATGGGGGAAACCAAAGGATTCCCTCCCACAGGACGTCTGTGAAGAGCAGCATATGAATTCGCGCTTACAATCCAATTAATTTCCATTGCAAACAATACAGCAAATGTAGAAAATGCTAATTCAGTTAATTCTGTTTCTTTTAAAAACCTCAAAACCAAGTATCAGAGGAAACAAGAAGGAAACTTTCAGACCAATGAAAACATCTTCCCTTGCTCAGTCACAGCAGGACAGTGACAGCGACAGGTCATCAGGAAGTGAGAAACTAGAGAAGAATGACACTAATTTGATCAGTTTCTTTTGCTTTTAGTTAAATGAAACAAAAAGGGAACATATCTGAAATAAGACTATCAGGCTGAATTTATTTCAGGCTGGACAGCTTTTTTTAATATTCCTGCAATTCACTTACAAATAGATATTATGGAAATAAATCAAAGTGTTGTATGACACACTGATTTTTAAAAATAACCAAGTTGTGTAAGACCTGTTTGCTGTTGCCTTTAGTGTGTGTTTTTCATTCAGGAACAAGGAAAGCGAAGCCAACAAAATGTTTAACCTAAATTGCTGATGACTAAATTATTCTACGAAGCAAAGAATCAAAGTAGTGAAGACAGACTTACCGTCTTTCCCCGTTATGTTCAAACTTTATCCTTACATCATTCTGCAGAAGAAAGAACAAAAGGTTAGTTCACAGCGAAACTCTGGCGTACATAACAGCACACAAGCGGATCATATTCTGATTTTAAGGCCCAAACACAAAGCAGGTCAACTGCAGCGGGCACCAGCTCCTCAAAAGCCTAACCAGAACACACCACCTCTGCTGGTTTGCTCCACGGACGCTGAAGTAGGGTGAGGACAGAAAGTGGCTGACATGTGAACATGAGGAACGGAGAAACTGCTGAAGGGGAAAGAGAAGGAAAGGGGTAAAAACTAAGTTGTACTTTTTATTAATTGTCACTCAAACAGAGGACACTGAAATGTTTTTTTTGGGAATTTTTTGAAATGAAATTTGGGACATGGGTTAGTGGGTTGGGTGGTGTTGGGTTGATGGTTGGACTTCATGATCCTTGATGTCTTTTCCAACCTTAGTGACTCTCTATGAAATACACTGTAAGGAAAATTTATTCATCCATAATACTGCATGGCAAAAATCGGAAATCGAGTCCAACTGCAGGCTCAGATGAACTGAAGCTGATTCTCTTTGTGCATTCTCAAAGCAAGGATGTTTTCTTCTGTGGCAGAAAAGAGAGATACAGGGAACGGGCTATATTCTTTACTCTTAAGACACAGACTACATCTCTACTTTTGCAAAAATACAGCTCCTGAACCTCGAACCATGAAGTTACAAACAAGTTAACCATGTGTCAGCTTTTAAAGTGCACAAGGGTCACCATCCACGCCTGGCAGATGGTGAAGAGCACTGACCGCACAACCTGCGCGTTTCCCTGTCAACTCAGAAGATGCTATGTGGCACGGAAGAGTCAACACGCTGAACTTTCAACTCTGGAGATCAAAGTTCAAATCCCAATTTAGGTCACAAAGATAAAAATAAAAGGGAAAAATCTGCTCTGATAAGACTCCATAATTTCTGCTGCACAATTTATGTGATTGGAATAGATTAAGCCATCTGTGAAAGCCCGAGACAATAGGCAATCATACATCTAGGAACTTCAAAAAAAAGTGGCCAGGAAATGCTCTTTAGCTAGAGGAAGTATCTGGCAGGCCTAGTGGTCAAGAATGCAGTTCAAAGGGACCCAGGCAATCACTGCGAGCACACGGCATTCCCGCAGCAGCGCTGGAGGGACAGAACCGATCGTGACAAACGAGCTTCCCAGTCGCAGCGACCATCACCTGCAGGTGGGTGATTTACACACAACTTTACCAGTCACGTTTTCTCAGATGTGGGAAGAAAAAGAACTTACTGTAGAAAGGCACTGAAATGAAGCAAATTCTGGAGAATGCACTTTAATTGAACAGTAAAGGAAAAATGCAACAAACAACACAGGAATCATTATCCAAGATGTCCACCAGCCAACTACTGACGAAACAATTATTTCTTAGGCAGACTGGATGGACAAATGACCCCTTTATCTTAGGATTTTCAGGGAAGGCAGGCTCTGTTTTTTTGGTGGGTTGTTTTTTTTTGTTTTTTTTTGGGTTTTTTGTTTGGTTTTTTTTTTTTTTCCAGGTTGTTTTTTGGGGTTTTTTTTTGCTATACTAGTCTAAGTCTAAGTAGTCTAAGGGAACTAAACAGGATTGTCTGGATGAAATTAAAATAATATAATTTTTCAGATTAAATTTTTGACCTTAGGATGTGTTTTGGGTCATGAAACAGCTGAGTGACAAAGCTCTCATTAGTTAAAATTAGACAACACAATGATCTCCAGGGCCCTGTGGAAACCTTTCTTCAACTCGCTGGTACCTAAGCAAACTGAAGTATCTTTCTCAACAGCATCGCAGGCTTTCAGCCATGAAATTTGCAACAAAGGGAAGAGGGGAGTAATTTGGCACCTATCTCCTGATGATTTTTTCCAAAAGGATTGGAAACTGGCCATTTGTGTCTATTTTTCACAGATCTAAGGAAAGGTATTCAAAGCGATCCTAGTATTTAAATTTCAGAACCTAGAGGAGTTCTATGTCTCTTGCTCTTTGCTTCCTTTCAAAGCGGTGAACCTATCACCTACACAAACCACTTTTTAAAGCAATCTGCATAAACTGTCCTAAGAGATGAGTGAGAAATCAAATCCAAGTGTAGTACTTTAGCGTTCCAGTTCTGTGATGCGATATCATAAATAATGATTACAGATTCTGATTTAAGACATCTCTGAATTTATGTTTCAAAGTGATTTGCAAAGGATTTTGTACTACTCCATCTACGGATTTGTCCAGCACATTCAAGGAAATCCCAGATCCCAGCTGAACAAGTAGATTATGAGCAGACAAAGCATAAGGGAGAGACAGCCATGAACTTTAAAGCCTGCTCCAAAAAGCTTAAGCCTGTAATGAGGATGTAACTGGGAAGAGTTATTTTACTGATACAGGCAACTTCTCCTGTTAACGTTAGTCTAACTGCAAGCAACTCAAATTATTTTTTTTAAAACAGTAATGGACAAAGAATTCTTGACTGAAATTGCTGCTCTTCCATTGAAGGATTTTATTCAAATGATACGCAGCACACACGGACAGAGTGATTTTATTCTGCCTTTCCTTTCCACCAGAAAGTCAACGCAATAGTTTTCTCTATGAAAAAGTCTCTAGCAATGTAAAATGGACCTCGAGATGGTCTGAAGTATTGACCCTGTCACTTATTACCTTGGGAAAAGCATTTCTTTCAGCAAATGGCCATCACATCCCCACACCCAAAGCAGGGTTAGTTTCACTCCCCTCTTCACGCGACATATGACTGGGTAACTCCAATCTCCCTGCTCAGGACACTGCCTCTATTCAGACACCTGTAACTAGCTGTTTCCTTTTTCACTGAACCAAGGTTTATTACAGTTTCACTACAGCCGGTCCTTTCCGACAATCCTTCACTGCTGTTCCTGGATCAACTGCCGTTTGACTACCTGTTATCAGGATCTTCGTTCTGTATTCACGCGCAGTCTGAATCACGAAGATGAGACCAGTAGCAGTTCATTATCCAGCAGACTGCTCGATGCAGCTTTAAACTGCAGCGGCCTTCTTTCGCATCAGAAATGGAACTATTTGTTTCCTTTTCATCATTATGCTTCTCAGTTCCCTGCTCCCCTTTGCACTGAAGTATTATTTCCATTACAATGCAAAGTGCATCATATTGCTACATCATCACAGAGCCAGTGAAGAAAAGCTTTCCTGGCCTCCCACACCTGCTTAAATGAATTCTGTAAAGGTCACTGCACACAATTTTAAAACATGCTCCTAATTTATAATTGTTAATAACGGATAGGAAGCCAGTTTTCTTACCGGAATTTTTTTTTCTTCCACTGCAGAGGCACACTGGTTTGTTATTGCAGGGCTGCCCAAGACGGGTGGACTGCTGGCATTGTGTTTTTTCTTTAAAAACAATAAAGTAATTAAAAAAAAAAAAAGGTTAACATGACTGTGAAAGCAGAAAACCACTTTTTAGCTCATCTACACAAACCAAACCCCATCAAAAAGACCTGTGGGAGGAAGTCAGAGTACTGAGATGTTGCAGATTATCCAAACTGCACCCCCTCTAGTCCATAAAGGTAAGTCAATAAAAAAGCTGCCACGTTGGCAACGCAGCCCGAGCAAAAATAGGGAGCTAATCCACCGCGATGCCTCAGCAGCCAGAAGCACAAGACAGACCCGAGGCAGCAGACCCGCTGTCAACCTGCTCTGTCCCTTCTCCCTGCAGGTAACGATGTAAATACCCTATTACCTGTTTGTTGGAGTGAGCAGTGTCTTTATTCTTCATGGTCTCATACCCAGTCAGTCTGTGACGTCGGGTCATCTGGAGTGCTACCAGGTCCTTCATGATGGATTTCAAAGCCTCTTGTTCGTCTGCGATGCACAAGAATTTTAGCGGTAAGTTACCTGGGTGAATATCAACCGTAACAGTTCTGCATTTGTTTTCTGCTCCCTTACAGAAAGATGATCCTTTTTAGGATCTTTGCAAATACACTGGAATTTCTTTTAGTCATAAAGCGCCCAAACTCAACCTACTATCACAAATCAGTAAACAGATGGATAAATTTTAAGGATCTGGCCACAGTAAGGTTCAGAATAAAAATCCCCAGCCCCTGGTTCTGTTCAAATCGCTTCACAACAAACAGTGCAACTTGGGACAGATTCGTTAGATCATCATAGGTCATTTAGGAAGGGCAAACCGATGAGCTTCTACCAAGGAAAACCCGGTAAGAATCTGTTCTTTCCAATTTTATATCCTGTTAACTTAGAATTCTTGCTTGCTAGCAGAACAAACCACGGCCAGCAGAAAGAAAAATCAAAATCTGGACAAAGAGCCACCTTGGAATATTTCAAATCCACTTGCACTGATTTCCCCAACACATTCCTCTCTTCCCCCAAAACAAGACGATGGAACAAAGTTCAAACCATTTCACGGGACTGCAAGATCTACTGAACAGATTCAAATCCCACAGCATTAAGAACACTGTCTGCTGGCAGGGGATAATGCGGCAGGTTCAATTCAAGGCTTCTTGCAAATGCAGGAAAATAAAAACCACACTGAATTACTTCTTATACGTACTACTGATTGAAAATTACTTTCTGAAGCTAAGATTCTTGATGTAACCAATTTAAAGCGTTCTTCCATTACTTGTTAGTTTTGAGGACAGAAGTGATATTTTGCAGAACTTTGTGCAAAGCCTAGAAAAATAAAAAAAGGAGAGAAATGCGCAGTCGCTGGGCTGTGATGGATGATAACAAACTAAGGCGGCGTCTAAGAGGTACTGAAAATAATCCTTCGCTTTTGCGAGCATAACAGTCCCAAATTGCTTGATACTGGAAAAGGGAAAAAAATTGACAGGTGAAGTTTGGGTCAGAACAGGACTGTGCCAGCCGCTCTGCCACCCACGGAACGGAGCAGCATCAGAGGCTGTCACCCAGGCGATCCGCACGGGCACACTCCTGCCTACTGCACTGCTGGGCTGTTGTCTCACGGATCAAGAATCAAAGAGTTTTTAGGGAAAATGTGTTGTTTCCTTGGCAAATCATCCAGTTAAATCCTTCCTGATATTGAGACAGAATTTAGGCATGAAATTTGAAGCAGTGATTAGATCACTGAACATGCCCAGAAGAAGAATGTGCCCTTGTAAAAGTCTGGCTGGACTTGACCCCTAGTTTTGGATGTGAAGCTTTTTTCTTTTTCTCCTTTTTTTTTTTTTTTTGACAACTGGACCTTCTGGAAGCGATGCGAACCAGTGAATGCAGGGATGAGGTGACCACATCCCTACTCGTGTGACAGTGTATCAGGTCTTGATATGCCAGAGTCCTCTTGTCTTCCCAAACATGTCACTTTGATGTCCTTGAACTGAAAAGAGCATTTTCGAGGCTGATTTGTAAATCACTGAAATTTTATTTTAAAAATCCAGCCTGGCTACACGCTCGTTCTCGATTCATGGCAGAGGTTTGGAGGGGTAATGGCTTACATTTGGAAGTGTTGACCTGGGAACAGTTGCTGTATGTTAAACAATGGACTGTCTCGCATCTGTATTTCTCTGTAAAGGGGACTCATTGGGACTATTTTTTTCTTCAATTCTGTTATGCATTTGTTCACGAGTGTCTCTCCATGAAGCTCATGTTTTATGCAGAAGACTGGGACCATAATTAATCAACGTCTGAATAACAAACTAGACTTTCGCAATGCATAAAGATGACAGATGTGGGACACATAAGGCACACAGGGAGTGAATGCTACCAAAATTTAGAAGCAAAAAGGGGCAAAAATATACCTATGGGGGCAACATCGAAAAGCCCCAGGCAGAAGAGAAGTCACACTGACATTAGTTTCTGCCCAGAAGGCCTGTTGTAGCTTCCTGGGAGAACTAAACACTAGAGCAGATGGACTTCTACTCTGGACTATCGAAAAAACAGACACATCAAGCCTAGGCTGGACTATAGAGGGGGAGGGAAAGAAATCTCCCAGTGCATCGGCAGAAGGTGTTAATTAGAGTAAAACTCTTAAAAAAGGAAACCAAAGCAACGAAAATAAAGTCACTTGAAAAAAAAAAACACAACCCCAAATCAAAACCCACCAACTCTCTGCTGTCCAAGACAAGCCAAAGGAGACAATAACTACATTGTGGTGGTGGAGAAGGGAGAGCGCTCCTTGAAATTCCAACTGCATGCAAAAGAAGCGAGGGGTGTAAGTAACACAACCAAAGCAAGAGGTTGCTTTTCTGAAAAGCACATCAGCCAAAGGAAATAATCGCTAGGATCTATCTCAGCGCTAAGTAACCCCTTGTGGGAGGAAAATGTGAAGAACCGGTTGTGACTGAAGTGAAAGTTCCAGGTAGCTAACAGCACGACTTTTTTTTTTTTTTTCAGATTGTTTCCAACTTTACATGTCAATGTTTAACCTTTTACCTTACTGGAGTGTCTCCAGTTTACTCTTATTCTTTAATCTTGTTTGATATTGAGCACAGCCTGAGTCACCTGGCAGACAAAGACTCTGCACAACAAAATATTACAAATTAAGGACTGGCATACCCCCGGAGTGCCTACCACCCGAAACACGCTGGGAAGAGGTGGGATGCAAGTTTTCCACTACAGTGCAGTTTGGGTTTGGCCAGATACCAGGAGGATGAAGAAGAGCTTGTCTTGGCAGACAGTCAGGGTTCCTT
Organism: Pterocles gutturalis; assembly: GCF_000699245.1. Classification (NCBI taxonomy): domain Eukaryota; kingdom Metazoa; phylum Chordata; class Aves; order Pterocliformes; family Pteroclidae; genus Pterocles; species Pterocles gutturalis. The sequence goes on from NW_010120478.1 coordinate 40,728, forward strand.
TGGGCAAGAAGCAAAACAGCTATGAAAGCAGTTTCTAACTAAGCACTCACGACAAGAAATCAAGTCAATCAAAGAATACGTCTGTGAGTAAGAATGTGCATCTGAACAGCATGGCACATCCCTTGAAAACAAGGATGAACGATTACAATGTCACGGCAGGCTCCAGGTGCTTGATCCCAAAGCTGGGTGTGAAGTCAGCTGATGTTTGGTGTCATCGGTTTGAGGAAGCGGGCAGAGAGACATGCAGCTAACCTATCTCTACCCTAACTTATCTCTAATAAAGATTGTAGCTCAGCTATATAGTGAATTTCTTTATTAGCTAAGACAACGTGTGACCTTACAATATGCTAAGATATTAAACTCCTAAGGGCAGCATCTGGCAAGCCAGGGCACTGGGAGGTCTGTATCTTTACTCGCTGTAAACTCAGTTTCTTCTGCGGACAAGCGCTCATCTTACTCGCATCCACGCAAAAAGGAACACTTAACGAAATAGCAAAGGCTGATGGAACAAGTTGAGGTGAATTAGAATCTTACAGGATCATACATTTTTAGTAGCCTCACCCTGAGCTATCACCTCCCTGGTATCAAAACACACACTCTGTAACTACGTCGGCGAGGTAGGAAACGGAGTATTTACCTTTGAAAAAAATAAAATGATTGTCAAATATTGATCTGAGCTTGAGTATGGAAAAAACGTTGCAGTTTAGGACAGCATTGTGATGGACGTAATGTTGAGAAGCATGAATACTACTCTATTTCCATCAGAAAAGAGGATTTCCACAGGTTGACTTTCAAGAAGCACATGCAGCAGCATCACATTAATCACACAATGCAAAAGTCACTACAAATGAAAACTGGGCGATTTTGGAAGCACACTGAGAGACCCTGTGTTGCTAGGTCTCCAGTAGGTCTGGGAAACACAGTTCTGCTTTGTGCGGGAAAGATGTTGTCCAGGAAATGCTTTTCATGTTTTAAAAACTACACTCAAGGATTTTTATAACATCGATAAAAGGCAACTGCTACTCACAGAGAAAGCTATTCCTCTGCATAAAGCATTTATTTCAACCAATACGTGGTTTATTATACAGGTCTGAGCATGTCCGTGTATTTGCTGTGGCAGAAATGGAAACAGTTTTGAAAAAAAAAAAAATCATGAAGTTCAAACAGTAAAAGCATCTGCACATGGGTAAAAACAGGAAGTCTGTAAACCCCTATAAACCAGGATGCTATTTTATATAGCATGATAATAGAAGACATGATAGCACGTTCGTTTAAAAAAAGAAAAAAGTGAACAAATAAGCGTGTGTTTGCTATCTACCACCACAACAGCACAGCTGATTGCTTGTGCCAGTGATCAGCAGATCCAGGGGCAAGGAGGAAATTTCCCAAGTTAGGAGACAAACGGAGCCGATATTAAAGCTCTGAAAAGACTTTTGGAAAAAGTGTAATTTTGAGTCCTTCACTGTGGACAGTCTTAGTGAGAACAAAATGCTGTTCTGCCCAATTTTTAGGAAATCGCAAGTGACCTGGTTTGTAGACTTAAAAGAAAAATCAGAGCTTCTCCACGAACCTGATCCACGTGGTATACACCTGGGGTACCTCTTCTCACCCACAAAATAAAAAACCAAGGTTGAGATGTAAGCTGGTCCTAACCCTGTAGGCTCAGCCCTGCTCCCCTCCTCCACGGTGCACTGGGGGTGTCACTGCCGCTAACGCCGGGAGCTCGGAGCCGGGCTATGGGTGCGTGTGTGAGCCAAGGGAAGGAAGTGACACAGGCAGGAAAAAAGAGCAGATCGAGGGAAGGACTCCACTGCAGCCGAGCGTTTCGTCCAGGCCTGCCACATGCCATCCAGCCCAAACACCGCTCTCCCCTCCGTCTCCCAGATATAGATGGATTTCTTGGTAACAGAAGCAAGTATCTCTATTTAAAATGCTGTGGAGGAGCGCTCTGTAGGAAAAAAAAACAGCCCCTCTGTAAAGGGACAGAGAATCACCCACAGGGAGCTTCAGCTGCACCGAAGGCGTCAGGACAAACCACGACACCAACCTCTTCCTGCCAACCACCCCACGTACCTTGCAGACCAGCTTACAAAAAACGAAAGCAAAGCAGAGTGGGATATAGCCTGTTATCCATTATTATTTAGAGTATTTGATCACAGCTATCTAATAATTTTGGTAAGATCTTTCCTATCACGAGCTGTCTGCTTGCAGCCGTACCACGATGACTCCAGCAATGCCACGGTGGAGGGGTCTATGAAATTCAGAGACCTTTTTCATCCAATTGCTGCTGGAAAACACTCCCGTGGAAATACAACTTCTTCCTTGTCAACTATCATAAGTATACGTACCATCCGGCTGGTCCCTTTAGAGAAGGTACAGGCTGAGTAATGCTGTATCTCTCTTTGTAAGAGAGTTCTACTGATGGATCTGCGCGTATTTGTTGGATTCACAAAATCAGAGTACAGAGGAAACGAAGCTGATGTACTTTTGCTTTGAGCAACATTTGCAGTGCTCTATGAATTCACAATATAATGACTAATTATGCAAATAATGGAGGGTGGTCTTAGAAAATGACATTGTAGAGAAGAAACATTAAAGTTGTAGCCCCCAAAACCATGCAACTCCACACTTCCGACAGCAGTAGCAACTCTCATGCCAATATGCAAATATAAGTAAATTGTGGTTTAGAACAATTTTAATTCTATTACGAGACTCCTCTTTAAACTGAAAAGGGAACCAGGTAACACAAAAAAAACCCCTTCATGAGCAGTTCTGTATACAGGGTACACAGTCCAAAGGAATTAATCATCCAAATTCAGTCATGACAACTTCTGAGAGCAATATTTTACCCTTGAAAAAGAGTTCCTCTGAACTCCTTTGCTTGTTTTTGTGTTACTGTCTGGGTTAAGGACGGCAAATGAGAATTCAATGGAAACTCCACCGAGAAAAAACCATTTTGCTGGGCTCCCAAGCTGCAATGAATACCACTGTAAAAATGGTCCCGATTAAGTTTAAACACATAAATTCCCGTCTCAAAAACAGGCAACCTGACTCTTAGAGGCTGCCAAAAACCCCCTCAACTCCCCAGCCTGACCCGCTGCTCCTCATTCCCTCTCTCTGGCCAATTTTAGTAAAAATCTGACGCCGGGTGCGAGCGGCTCGGGCTGGCCCTGCCCGGGGCTCGCCTCACTTTCCCGCACAACACATTTACTTTTTCAGATTTCAAAGA
>NW_010120479.1:0-4552 GCF_000699245.1 Pterocles gutturalis
GATGCAGCTCATCCCAAGCTCTCGTTAGTCTGGCCCTGGGGACACCGCCACGGCCACTGCAGTGGTTCCTGTTCCCAGAGTGTCACCGTCCCCGCAGGAGGCAGAGGGGATGGTGTGGGGACAGGGTGGGGTCTGGATGGGGACACCAAGGGGGCACGGTGTGGGGACAGTATGGGGACACCAAGGGGGCACAGCCTCAGGACGGCCTGGGGACTGTATGGGGACACCAAGGGGGCACAGCCTGGGGACAGCATGGGGACACCAAGGGGGCACAGCCTGGGGATGTCATGGGGACAGTGTGCTGTCAGCATGGGGACAGTATGGGGACAGCACGGGAACATGATGGGGACAGCAAGGGAACACTACAAGGGCGGCATGGGGACACCAAGGGGACAGTATGGGGACACCGAGGGGACACACCATAGGGACAGCATGGGGATGGTATAGGGAGAGCACGGGGACATGAAAGGGATAGTATGGGAACAGCATGGGGACACTAAACGGACACACTATAGAGACAGCATAGGGATGGCATGGGGACATCAAAGGGACACCACAGGGTCAGTATGAGGACAGGATGGGGACAGCATAGGGACAGTATGGGGACACCAAGGGGACAGCAAGGGGACACCATGGGTGCAGTATGGAGACACCATGGGGACAGTATGGGGACACACCCTAGGGACAGATGATGGAGACACCAAAGGGACACACCCTAGGGACAGCATGGGGTCAGTATGGGGTCAGCATGGGGTCAGTAAAGGGACACACACTAGGGACAGCATAGGGACAGCATGGGGACAGTACAGGGATATTATGGGGACACCCCAGGGACAGCATGGGGGCACCAAGGGACACACCTTAGGGACAGCATGGGGACACCATGGGTACAGTATGGGGTCAGCATGGGGACAGTATGGGGACACCAAAGGGACACACTCTAGGGACAGCATGGGGACAGTACAGGGACACCACGGAGACAGTATGGGGACAGCAAGGGGACAGTACAGGGATGGTATGGGGACACCCCAGGGACAGCATGGGGACACCATGGGTGCAGTATGGAGACACCATGGGGACAGTATGGGGACACCAAAGGGACACACCCTAGGGACAGCATGGGGACAGTATGGGGTCAGCATGGGGACACACCCTAGGGACAGCATGGGGACAGTACAGGGACACCACGGGGACAGTATGGGGACAGCAAGGGGACAGTACAGGGATGGTATGGGGACACCCCAGGGACAGCATGGGGACAGCATGGGGACACGCCAGGGACACCAAGGGGACAGGGAGGGGACAGGTGGGGACACTCGGGGACTCACTCGGGTGTCATGTGCAGGACCTTGTCGATGGAGCCGTAGCCGGCGGCCAGGAAGTGCTGCGTGTACTGGGGCATGCGGATGGACTCCAGCCACTCGGGCACCGACGCGAAGGGGACCCCCCCGGGGACAGCCCCGCCGGGCAGCCGCAGGGACACCCTGCCACAGGGGACAGGGGGGCAGTCAGGGAAAGGGGCACAAAAAATAACGGAGAAATGGAAGGGTGCAAAAAATGGTGTGGGTATTGCAAGGTGCAAAAAGAGATGCAGAAATGGAAAGCTGGAAAAATCGAAAATGACAAAAATGATGCAGAAAGGGAAAGGAGCAAAAAAATGATGCAAAGATTGCAAGATGAAAAAACAGTGCAAAAACGGAAGGGTGCAAAAAATGGTAGAGGAGCAGGATGCAAAAAGTGATGCAGAAATGGAAAGCTGCAAGAATGCAAACCTGCAAAAAACTATGCAAAAAAATGTGCAAAGGTTCAAAAAGCAAAAATGCCAAGATGCAAAAACACAGCACAAGAGTGCAGAGATGCAAAACCCAATGCAAGGGTGCAAACCTGCAAACAATTATGCAAAAAAAATGCAAAGGTTCAAATGCACAAAAAAATGTGCAAAGGTTCAAAAAGCAAAAATGCAGCGATGCAAAAAGCAAGGCAAGAATGCAAAGCCACCAAAAATGATGCAAAAAAATTTGCAAAGGTGCGAAAAGCAAAAATGCAAAGGTGCAAGAAACTATGTGGAAATAGAAGGGTGCAAAAAATTGTTGCAGAACTGGAATGGTGCAAATCTGGTGCAAAAATTGAAAGACGAAAAAAAATATGTGGAAAGGGAAGGGTGCAAAAAATGATGCAAAGATTGCAAGACGAAAAAACGATGCAAAAATGGAAGGGTGCAAAAATGGCAGAGGAGCAGAAGGATTCAAAAAGTGATGCAGAAATGGACAGATGCAAGAATGCAAACCTGCAAAAAATGATGCAAAAAAACGTGCAAAGACGCAAAAAAGAGCGCAAGAATGCAGAGATGCAAAGAGCAATGCAAGAGCGCAAACCTGCAAGAAAAGAATGCAAGAAATTTTGCAAAATTGCAAAAAGCAAAAATGCAAAGGTGCAAAAAATCAACACGAAAATGCAGCGATGCAAAAAGCAATGCAACAATGCAAAACCACCAAAAATGATGCAAAAAAATTTGCAAAGGTGCAAAAAGCAAAAATGCAAAAGTGCAAAAAGCAAGCCAAAGGTGCAAAGGTGCAAGAGTGCAACACTGCAGATTGCACCCCCCTTTTCCCCCCTCCTCGCCCCCGTCCCACCGCTCACCGGGGGTCGAAGTCGGCCAGCGCCTTGAGCGCCTCGGGCGCGCGGACGAGCTTGTCGAGGATGCTGACGATGTCGGCGAACTTGGGGCGCCGGGTGCGCTCCTGCTGCCAGCACTGCAGCATCAGCTGGTAGATGGCGGAGGGACAGTCGGGGGGCGCGGGCATGCGCAAGCCCTCGTTGATGGCCTTCATCACCTGCCGGGAGGAGGAGGAGGATGAGCGGTGCTGCTGATAAAAAGGCTTTTTTGCAAGAAAATCCCCCCAAAAGCTGGGTGCTGGGAGAAGGCGGGTGCTGACCTCGTGGTTGGAGAGCTCCCAGTACGGGCGCTCGCCGTAGGACATCACCTCCCACATGACGATGCCGTAGCTCCAGACGTCGCTGGCGGAGGTGAACTTGCGGAAGGAGATGGCTTCGGGGGCTGTCCAGCGGATGGGGATCTTCCCTCCCTGGTACGATGGGAAAAAATGATGCAAAAGTGGAAAGGAATGATAAAGAAGGGCAAGAGCGCGAAGGTGCAAAAAAAAGCGACGCGATGCATGCAATGCAAGAGGGCGGAACTGCAAAAAAAGGATGCAAAAAAATTGTAAGGGTGCAAAAAGCAATGCAATGATGCAAAGATGCAAAAAAGCACAAGGATGCAGCAATGCAAAAAGCAGTGCAAGAACGCAGAACTGCAAAACCAATGCAGAACGTGCAAAGACGTGAAAAGCAAAAATGCAAAGGTGCAAAAAGCAAGGCAATAAGGCAAAGATGCAAAAAAGCACAAGGATGCAATAATGCAAAAAAGCAATGCAAGAATGCAGAACGTCAAAAAACTATGCAAAAAATGCAAAGGTGCAAAAAAGCAAAAATGCAAAGGTGCACAAACTGATGCAAAAATGCAGATATGCAAAAAGCAGTGCAAGAACACAGAACTGCAAAAGCGATGCAAAAAGTGCAAAGATGCGAAAAGCAAAAATGCAAAGGTGCAAAAAGCAATGCAACAGGAAAATGCAGTGAAAAAGATTGCAAGAATGCAGCGGTGCAAAAACCAACAGGAAAATGCAGTGATGCAAAAAGCAACACAAGAATGCAAACCTGCAAGAAACGATGCAAAAAATGTAAAGGTGCAAAAAGCAAAAATGCAAAGGTGCAAAAAGCAATGTAAAGGTGCAAAAACCAAAAATGCAAAGGTGCAAAAAGCAACAGGAAAATGCAGTGATGCAAAAAGCAACACAAGAATGCAAACCTGCAAGAAACGATGCAAAAAATGTAAAGGTGCAAAAACCAAAAATGCAAAGGTGCAAAAAGCAACAGGAAAATGCAGCAATGCAAAAAGCAATGCAAGAAAGCAAAACTGCAAAAAAGATGCAAAAACATTCAAAGGTGCGAAAAAGCAATGCAATAATGCAGATGCAAAAAAAAAAAGAGTGCAAGAATGCAGAGATGCAAAAAATGCAGTGACACAAAGAGCAAGAAAAAACACAAAACTGCAAAAAAATGGTGAAAAAAAACCCCACAAAAGTGCAAAAAGCAAAAATGCCAAGGTGCAAAAACCAACACAAAAATGCAGTGATGCAAAAAGCAATATAAAAATCCAGAACTACAAAAAATGATGAAAAAAAAAATAATCAACAGCACAAAAAGCAAAAATGCAAAGGTGCAAAAACCAACAGGAAAATGCAGCGAAGCAAAAAGCAATGCAACAATGCAAACCTGCAAAACACGATGCGAAAAAAAATTTGCAAAGGTGCAAAAAGCAAAAATGCAAAAGCACAAAGTAAAAAAAGCAAAGGTGCCCTTACGCTGGTGGTGTAGGTGGCTTCGGGGTCGTCCTCCAGCACCCTGGAGAGCCCGAAATCGGAGACCTTGCAGACCAGGTTGCTGTTGACCAGGATGTTGCGGGCAGCCAGGTCCCGGTGCACGTAGCTCA
>NW_010120479.1:4680-4906 GCF_000699245.1 Pterocles gutturalis
TCGAATCCAGCCCTTGTCCCAGCTCCTGGGGGGCTTTTGGGGTTCATCCTCGCCCCCCGGCGCCTACCCGCAGGAATTTGTCCAGCGCCCCGTTCTCCATGTACTCCGTGACGATCATGAAGGGTTTGTCTGGGTGGGAAAAAAATGCAAAATGAGTCAAAAAAGCCCCAAAAAAACCCTCCCAAACCCCCCAAGACCCCCAAACCTCACCCCAAAAAACCCCCAA